>NC_069397.1:33950062-34057562 GCF_027475565.1 Acinonyx jubatus | reverse complement strand
GCTTGGTCAGCTTCCAAAGAACCCCGGGCTTTGCTTACATCAGGATTTACCCTTACATCTGGGGCCCTGAGCATGGAAATGACCTAAGTGGAGAATGGGTTTTCTCTCCAGCAGGACGTCTCCCAAGGTGGGACTTGGGGGCCATATCTACTTTTTCCCAGCCTCTGGGCGCCTGGCCGGTCATCAGCAATGCAGAGTAAATGGAGGACATATTCTTGAGGGCAGCCTCCCTAGTCTGTGGGAGGTGACGGCATGAGGTCACTGGACTCCTGAAACAGGAAAAATGGAGGTGGGGCCAGGGAGAAGGGCAGAAAGGAGGAGAGGTGAGGTGATAAGAGGAGAGGGAGTTCTGAGGGAGAGACAGGGGAGATATAGGGAGGCTGGCAGGCCTGGGCCCATCTCGGGGTTCTTAGGCCGGCGAATGGGAACCATCAGTAGGGCCTTCCTGCCTCCCTGCTTTTGCTCACCCCCACGTGGGCCCATCAGCAAACACTGTGGGCCCCGCCCTCATGATGCATGCAGTCAGACCACCTCCCACCACCCTTCCTGCCTCCACCCTGGTCAGGGCACCACCTTCTCTGACTCGTACTTCTATAAGAGCCTCCCCCATGCCCCATGCCCTGTTTTCACCCCTACAGTCTGTTCTCAGCGCAGCCAGAGCGATCCTTCTAAGACAAAACAAGATCAGGCCATCCCTCCACAAACCCTCACAGGCTCTCCCCACCAGCCCCAGAGTGGAAAGACCTCCCCTCAGCCCTGTTCAGCCTTCCCTCTACCTTCTGGTCCTCACTCCAGTCCTCATACACTGGCCTCCTCATTGCTCCTCTGACGCACTAAACATTGCTTGCCTCAGGGCCTTTGCACTTGCTGCGGCCTCTACCTGGACCATTTCCCCCAGCTCAGATGTCACCTGCTCAGAGGCCATCTCTGACCACCCTATCTGAAATAGACTCCCTCCCGCCACTGTCACTCACTACTCCCTTTACCCAGTTTGGTTTTTCTTAAGATTTATCCCCACTTTATATATATTTGTATGTCTTCTCTACTAAAATTATTTTGCCCAGCAATGTATCCCCAGCACCTGGAACAACCCCCAGACAGGTAGGTCTTCCCTACACACTTGTCAGATAAATGAATAACCATCTCTCACCTCCTAGGGGTGACTCAGGCCGCCCTCTTCGGGTACAATGCACCTGGCTCTCACAAGTTCTCGGAGCTACACAGAACCTGCTAAACATGGGAAGGAAACCCACCAAAACCTCAACAGAGCCAGCCACACCCTCTGTCCATCTGCGATGCCACCGTGCCTTCCCCATTCCCTTCCGCAGGGCTGAACCTCACACCTTCCTGATGCCTGTTCTCCCCCGTGCACCAGACAGGCCCCAGGTCCTTCCAGGACACTGTCCCCTTGCTCATGAGCTCAAGGCCCCAGACGGTCTCTGGCCTTGTCTCTTGTGTCACCACCAGCCATAGGGATGCAAAGCAATCTTGCTAACAAGTACGTCTGAACTGTTCCCCCCCCCCCGCTTAAATCCCTTCTCCAGTCCTCAGGATAAAGACCAAAGTCAGGGTGCCTGGGTGGCTTAGTCCGTTAAGCGTCCAACTTCAGCTCGGGTCATGATCTTACGGTCCGTGAGTTCAAGCCCCACTTCGGGCTCTGTGCTGACAGCTCAGAGCTTGGAGCCTGCTTTGAATTCTGTGTCTCCCTCTCTGTCTGCCCCTCCCCTGCTGTGCGCGCGCTCTCTCTCTCTCTCTCTCTCTCAAAAATAAATAAACATTAAAAAAAAAACAAAAGCCCAAAGTCCCATGTGTCTGCCTCCAGCCCCTTGGCCTCTCCAGGCTAACCCCCCAGTTTTCCTTCCTCTGTGTGCCTGTTGGGATCAGCCCCGACGCCTGCCGCCTTCCCCTCGCCCTACCGACAGGCCCTCCTCTCTGCAGCCCTCTTCTTTCAGGATGGCAATTAATTGTGTTATTACCACTGACTTTCCATTTTGAGTTCTTGGGGAGCAGCCTGGCTGCTGGGCAGGGCAAGCCTGCTGCTCTGTTACATGTTTATCAGGAGCAGCTGTGGTGGGTGAGATGGGGCCGGTGGAAGCCGTGGAGAGACGCAGGTCCCCTGGTCTGTCCCTTGGCACCACCGCTTCCGACCTGGCCTCAAACCCTAAACTCCATGAGGGGGGACCTGGGTCTCTGGCTCAGGGTCTGATACAGCAGAGGCTCTTGGGAAATGTCCGTTGATTGGTCGAATGACTGACTCTAAATAGTAGCTCTGAGTGATTTTTTTCCCTTTTCTGCATTTCTGTATTTTCCTCTTTTAACTTTTTTCTTTTTTTAAGAGAGAGAGAGAACGAACATGAGTGGAGGACAGAGACAGAGGGAGAGAGAGAGAACTCCAAGCAGGCTCCGCGCGGTGAGCACAGAGCCCGAAGCAGGGTTCGATCCCACGAACCACGAGATCATGACCTGAGCCGAAATTGAGAGTCGGACGCTTAACCAGCTGAGCCACCCAGGTGCCCCTGTATTTTCCTATTTTAAAAAATCATGTACGCCCCTCACTTTTTGAAATGAAACTGCGGGGCGCCTGAGTAGCTCAGTTGGTTAAGTGTCTGACCCTTGGCTTCAGCTCAGGTCATGATCTCGTGGTTTGTGAGTTTGAGCCCCGAATTGGGCTCTGTGCTGGTGGTGCAAAGCCTGCTTCGGATTCTGTCTCCTTCTCTCTCTCTGCCCCTCCCCTGCTTGCTCTCTCTCTCTCTCTCAAAATAAATAAACATTAAAAAAAGTTTTTTACTAAAAAACAAAAACTTTACCTTGCAAAATCATTCTTTTATTAAAATGTCGATTAAGGGGCGCCTGGGTGGCTCAGTCGGTTAAGCATCTGACTTTGGCTCAGGTCATGATCTCGCGGTCCGTGAGTTCGAGCCCCATGTCGGGCTCTGTGCTGACAGCTCAGAGCCTGGAGCCTGTTTCAGATTCTGTGTCTCCCTCTCTCTCTCTGCCCCTCCCCCGTTCATGCTCTGTCTCTCTCTGTCTCAAAAATAAATAAATGTTAAAAAAAAAAAATTTTTTTTAAAATGTCGATTAAAAAGGAACTCTTCCTGTATCATCCGAAGCCGAACAGACAGACAGATGCACGCCCCGGGCCCCCCTCATAAGTATGTACCCGACAGAAATGTGTCCATAGAGTCACGAAGACAGGAACTAGAATATTCACAGTGACACTATTCATGACAGCCAGGAACTGGAACCTACCCAAATGTCCATCAACAGTAGAACAGGGGAAAATGTTAAGTCACGTGGAGGCAAGCTACCGGTAATGAGAGCAAATGCCCTATATATATGGGTGAATGTCACCAACATAATCTTGAGGTGGGGTTGGGAGTCGGGAGGCAGGTCCCTCTGGGGGTGGCGAGGGTGTCCCGGGGGGGCTTCTGCGTACTGGTTCCCCGGGGAATGCTGAGCTTGTACACTTCCGACTTAGGCGATTTTCCGTATGTAATCTTCTATGTGTATATTTAACTCCAATAAGAAAAAATTAAGGAGGAGAAAAAGACATGCACCCTGGAGCAGGTTAACCCCACCTGTTTTTTCTGTGCAAAGGGAGGTGGTGGGCAGATGTCTACCGTGCCTGTGCTGTGCTTGCCCCTCATTGGTGCCACCAGACTTTCTCTCTCCCCGCCCCCATTTCCGAGACTCCCCAAAGCTCCGGACTGGGGATTCTGGCTCCGTGAAGCCTCAAGGATGCCGGGAGCTCTGGGGTCAATTCCCAAGGTAAATGCCACCGTTACAGTTTAGGCCCTAGAAGCGGGCCTGGGGCTATCCCTCCCTGGCTGCCTTACCCTGGGCGGCCCTGCCACCAGCTGTCACAAGCCATGAGCTGGGAGGCAGGGCTTGGGGGACAGGCTTGGCGTGGGAGGTCAGAGTGCAGGGGTATGGGCTGCGTGGGTCCCCGGATTACGTCCACGGCCTCTCTGCACCTTGGGCCCTTGGGTGAGGCTGTGTTCGCCTTGGTGCCTCCCGCCCCACCCCCAGCAGAGAACACCTGCGTCTCCTCCACTCGCGGGCAAGGGCAGCCCAGGGGCCCCATGTGACCTTGCGCCTCGCCCCCAAAGATCCCTGCGGGTTGGGGCTTTGGGAGGCTAGGTTGCCACAGTCAGGGACCGAGGAGGGTGACCCGGTGAGGGGCGCAGATGAAGCACTGCCCTCTGGGGCCGGGCCAGGCACGGTTATTTATAACCACGGGTCGCCTTACCTCCTGACCTTCAGCTGGGGCCCGGCGAGCCGCAGCGATTAGCATCTCCTGCCGCCCATTATGAACAAACACCCCTGTGTGCCCGCCCCGGGCCCTGCAGGAAGCAGGATGTTGGCCGGAGCTGGTGCCCCGTGGCTCCCTCAGGTGAACCCGCCACGTGTGAGTTGGGAGAGGTGGGTGCGTTTGGGGGAAAGGTGTGAGAAATACTCAGAACTACTCTCGTCCCGTGGCTTCCCAGGTTGAAAATGTTGGTCTGCTCTGGGTGGCAGTTTTGTTTATAAGAGGGGGCTCCCCAGCCTTGTCTGCTCAGAGGGCTCCCTCCTTCAGTGGGAAGGAGGCAGCCCCGAGACTGGACCCCCTCCCCCCACACGGTCCCTGGAATCACCTAAGATAAACTGCACGCCCCCGCAGCAGTGGCCCCTCGTTCCTCCGTGTAGCCGAGGCTCTGGGGAGCAAGTGACTGGCCCAAGGTGACATGGCCACCCATGGCAGATCCCCCACTGCTGGCCGATGGGAAGCCGCTGGGCACCAGGCCCCCTGATTATGACAAAGGAGGCTGGGGTGGGGAGGGCCTATCCATTCATGCGATACAGTTTTGCTGAGCACCTGCTAGGTGCCAGGGGCAGTTCCAGGCAGAAATCCTTCCCCCTGTGGAGCTGATGGTCTAGGGCACAAAGGCAGTGCCTGGAGCCACAGTCCAGGCAGCTGTTGCGGGTCTTGAGTCCTGAGGAGGGAAACTGAGGCAGGGGACAAGAGGGCCCGGGAAGGTTTTGTCTCAACAGTGGGTCCCCTCCCCCTGTGCAGCTTCGAGTGACCCGCACCCAGGGCAGAGGGCGAACGTCTCGCACAACACCCGGTCTTGGCAGTCATCCTGGAGGAATGGTTCTGCCGTGGGGCTGGTTCTGCCCAGGGAAGGGAAGAACTGAGTCAGGAGGTCTGTGGGGGCTGGCGGTGAGGGAGGGAGGAGCCTGGGTGCTTCCTTCCTTTTCCACCCTGCTCTCAGGCATTTTGAAATACTTGGAAGAACTTCGGCTGTGTGGCTTGACCATCCCCTTGCCCTCTCTGGGCCACAGTTTCCACAAATAAGATTGAGGGGGGTCAGCTGGGATGAGCCATTTCGGCTCTGGCTGCCTGGGGTCCTGGTCTAGGGACTCAGAGACTCTCCACTCCGAGTCCGGCTCCGTCTGTGAGTGTTCCTCTCGGCTGGAAGGGGCCCAAGGGCACAGGCCGGGGGTGAAAGTCAGGAATGGCCAGCTCTGAGCGGCTTGTGGTGGCCGGGAACCCATGCAGTGTGTCAGGAGATGCCGTGTGGGCACACGCATGTGTGCGTGCAGCCACACGTGGGTTCAGAGTGTGCTTTCGTGGGTAAGTGGCTGAGTAAAAGACTCTATACGTGGAGAGGGAGTGGGTATCTCGGTGTGTGTGTGTAGCACGGTTTCCGTGGGAGCAGAAAGGGGAGAGTGTGTATACAAGTGTGCGGGGGGGGGGTGGGCAAGTCACACGTACCTAGGTCCAGGTATGTACGTGGAGGGGTGTGTGTGTGTGCGTGTGTGTGTGTGTGTGTTGTGTTGGAGGAGTGGAGGAGTGTCTCAGAAGCTGGGGTTGGCTTGAGGCAGGGAGTGAAAGCCTGGAGGGGCCTCTCCCTCGCTCTGTAAACCCCCTCTGCCCACATGGTCAGCCTGTGGCTGACAGGCCCTGACCAGTCCATGAACTCAGGGTCTGGAAGAGTCAGCGGCTTTTCCAACCTCTTTGCCAAATGGGATGTCAGCACGGGGGCGGAGGTGGGGGGGGTGTGCTGCAGGCTGGGGAAGGTGGCAATGACTTCATGACAACTGGCTGCCGAGCAGCTGGGGGGAAGGGGCGGGGGGGAGCCGGGGCCTGGCTGGGACGAGGAAACCTCCCGGGGATCCTCTACTGGGTGGAGGAGGCAGCTCAGCCACGGGCCCACGCTTCCTGGGGACACTTTGGTTGTTTTGAGCGGGGGGGGGGGGGGGAGCTGTGGCTACGCCAAGGCCTCGTGGGAAGGTGGGAGGGGGACCTCTTGAGCGAGCCCCCTCCAGGGGCGTTCACGCATAATCCCATAGACACTTACAGCAACCCCCGTGAGTTAGGGACTCTTATTCCTATTTTGCGGATGAGGAAACTGAGGCTCAGACAGGCAAAGGGACGTGTCTGAAGCCACATGCCAGAGGAAGTGGTGGAAATGGCCTGGGAACATGGGTTGTATTTTCTAGTCTCTGCCCCAGAAACAGAGGATGATGGGGGACAGGGAATCCTTCACGTCGGCTCCTTTGTGGATACCTTGAAGTTCAGGGATGGGACCTTCCCGGAGTCCTCAGACCCAAGGCTCCTTATCCCCCCCAAAGGGCCTCCTTCTTGGGGAGGCTTTCCACACACTTGTCCACAATTGAGGGGGTGACAACACCCATAACCACGCAGGGGGGCCACCACGAGTAAATGGAAGCCTTTGCCAGTGGCAGACCCTTTCTCTGAGCACAGGCCAGAGGTCAGGCCCTATTTCAAGCAGAAGACCTTGGTATAGACCAGGCGGCCTTGACTCACAGGGATCAGACTTGCTTGGCTCCTTTGTGGGGTTGCAGGGGCCCCGAGATCACAGACACGGGGGTGGGTGCGAGCACTGTCTTTGTGCCCAGAAGCTGAGATCAGCTTTTGGGGCGCTCTTTCTTCAGCCATTTACTAGTTTCTCATAATAATAATAACCACCCCTGCCCAAGCTTTATAGTCCACAAAATACTTTCACAAACACTCTCTCACTCAATCCTCACGAGGAGTCAGTATACCCATTTTACAGAACAAGGAACGGACGGACGCTCAGGGAGGGAGCTTTTGGGACTAGTCTCAGATCACAGGCCGGAACGTGGCCGATGTTCCGGGTGCCTGAGGCTCTGTCCAGACGGGGTTCAAAGGGGCATGGGGACAGCCAGGCCGCACCAGTGACCAGCACAGTGACCAGACAGCCTGAGAGCTGTGTCAAGACCAGTCCTCAGCCTCCCTTCCAGCGAACACTGGGGCTGGGGGTCGGGGGAGGACGGAAAGCAGCAAAGTGCTGCATGGGAGCGGGAGAGGGTAGTGGTGGGGGGAGGGGGTTCCCTGCTGACCTTGGTCCTTGGGCCCAGGTGGGGACTGCAAGGGCCCAGTGGTTCCTGGAATGTGAGCCCACGGACAGGGTGCCCACTGCCAGCTGTTGCCATGTTCTCATCTGTTTGTGGCAAAATGAGAAAAATAAGGACAACATAGTGAGGCTTTCACAGAGCCAGACCCACTCGATGTGAAGCAAGGCCCTTTCACTTGTACTATATATTTTCATCTGTGTGCGTGCGTGTGCATGTGTGTATTTAAAAGGACCTTTCCTTTGACATTTTCTTTTAATGTCCCTAACTCAGCAAAATACAAACCTGGTGACCGTGTCAGATCCTAGGTTGTTTTCTGGAAATGTCAGTGCCCTGAGAAATCTGACTGATGGGAGCCACTGGGCTAGCTCTGGTCCTAGGTGAGACCCGGAGTGGAGGGAGTTGTGTTTTCCCTGAGGGACGATGTCTCAATGGCTGGAAAAACCCCGAGAGCGGAGAAGAGGTTGGGGTTCCTGCCCAGACAGCCCTCACAGCCCCGGAGCCCAGGCATCCCCAGGAAACCCTAGCAGAAGGAACATCTGAGTAGCCGCACAGGGAATTCTGAGAAAGGCCACAGGGCCGGTTCCCCGTGCCACACGCCCTCAGCCTCTTCTCTGACCTGGAGCTGGGAGGAAACATTCCCTTACCGCTCACCCCTGCCTCCCCCAGCCCCCCAAGGCCGGCTCCAAAATAGCCCAGTCCCGGAGGAGACGTCATGGGGCCGGCTGGCTGCCTGCCCCTTGGAGAGGACAAATATAGAGGGACATCGGACACCGACAGGAGACCTGGGACCTGGGCAGTCCCGTGGCTGGGGCGGTGTCTGCCCCCTCCTAGCCCTGCACCCACTCACAGGCGGCTGGGAGGCCAGCGCCTCCAGGCCTGGCCAACCCACCCTGGGACGTGTCCCAGCAAGCCCGGAGTGGAGCCGGTGGCCGGCCCCGGGGGGCACCGGGCAGAGCTGGGTGTGTCCATGGGGACACGTCCTCTGTCCGGGGGTCTCAAAGCACTTTTATAAGTGTCATTGCCCACAGGCCCCTCCCAGGAGCGGGAGACAAGAGGAACCGGGGTGTGTCCCAGGTGGAACCACCCCTGCCCTGTGTTCTTTCCAGCTTCCGAAGGAGGCCAAGGCTATAAACTGGGGGGGCGGGGGGGGGGGGCGGAGAGGAGATCAGGCGTCCAGGCCAAACCCCAATAAACTGCTGGTTGAATCGAATTGCAAATAATTAGTCCTGATCGCCAAAGCTGCCTCCACCCTCCACTCCCGGGAATTAAAGGTCAAAGGGCAGAGCTGCTGACGCAAATGTCAGGGGAGACTCGAGATTGGGAACAGCTGGGCTCCTGCTCCCGGCTCAGCTGCCCGAGGTCGCCGGCCCCCAGCGCCCTGGACACGGTGTCCCCCCACCGGCTGGGCCCGTGGCGCTCCCGGCGCCCTCAGGGAAGGGGGCTCCTCCGCTCCCTCTCCTCTTCGGGCTCTAAGGTCCCCAGAACTTGACGGGAGGTAAATCGGAAATTCCCGTGGTGTTGCCAGATGCCTGGGAACCTGGGGACAAGCAGCAGCTCAGAGTCTTGTGAGCCTCCCCTCCCACGCCTAAAACAAGGCGAAACCTCTGCCCCCTCTGCCCCGCTGCGTTCCCCTAGGTGGACCCTGTGGCACGCCTGCCCGCCGCACCTCCCTCTGTGCGGCAGTGGTGACCCCCAGCGGTCAGTGTGGGACTTGAACTTGGGCTCGGGCAGACCCCGCTGGGCAGCCTCAGCCCGGGGCTGGCAGCCGAGGGCTCTGGGGGTTCGATTTTGGTAAGTTGGGGGGGGGGGGAGAGGGGTTGCTGGTGTTCGGAGGTACTTTTGTACGCGTTGAACTTTCCTAATTATACTGGATCTCGCCCTGAATGTCCCACTATGAGCACATGAGCATCAACGTGTCTGAGAATGCACTATCATCTCGCCTTAAACCTGCCCCTCCTCCTGACTCTCCTGTCTATTAATAGCACCACCGCCCTCCTGTCCCTCAGGCTCCAAACCCAGGAGTCATCTTCCACTCCTGCCAGCACTGGGCTGGGTGCCTGGTCCGGCCCCTCCTCGCTCTGTGTTCCCTCTTCCATCCTTGATACTCATGGCCACTACCCAGTCAGCCGGCCTCTTACCTGAGCGACGGCTACCCTCAGCAGTGACGCTGGGCCAGACCTGGGTACGGGCCCAGCCCCCTCCACTGACTGGCTGTGTGGCCTTGGGCGAGTTACTGAACTTCTCTGAGCTCAGCATCCTCAGCTGTAAGATGAGGATAGTAATCACAGTGCCTGCCTCCTAGAGCGTTGCATGAGTTATATGATAGGATGGACGTAAATACCCTGCCACATAGGACATGCTCAGTGCACGTCAGCTGTCAGAGACCCTCCTTCAGTCCAACACCTCCATTTCACAGACCATGAACCCGAGGCCAGAGAGCTGGAATGAGAACTAGCATCTGGTGTTGCGTGCCAGGTGTCTTTACAGCATGCGACAGAGCAGGGGGAGCGGAAGTTCCTGGAGTCTACAAGCTTCCCCACCACTGCCTCCGTCATCGCATTCCAGAACCCAGAACCAAAGGCCACCTCCTGAGTCCACTGGTCCCATCCACTGGCCTTTAGGGGCAGATCCACCTGGGTAAGTGTTGAGGTCACTCAGTCATAGCAGGGATCTTCTGGAATGAGACAACGCCAGGTCGAAACCAGTGGTCATGAGTCAGGGCGACCCATCTGCGAGCTGGTGAGGGAGGTTGCCCAGCCTTAGGGCTGCTGGACATGCAGGGGCGTGGCCACACGGGGTGGGGGGGGCGAGGGGGCGCCTCCCACTGCCCCGCCCTCACGTCTCTCTCCCAGCTCACACTCACCCCCAAGGGGTCCCCAAGGGGGCCTCACAGCAGGCACTCCCCCCCATCAAGGGAAGTGGGCCGGCTGACTCAGCCGGCTTTCCATCGAGACCCGCTTTCTCTGGAGGCAGATACTCTTAACAGTCACTCCATGAATGAGCCCCTGGAGCCCATAAACTTGAAACTGAAAGTGGGAGCCTTCTTCTGGGGAGAGATTTTCAAGGGGGACTTTTACCCCCAAAGAGGCGGCAGACCATCCAGATTCAAACGTGGGCCTGTCCCAGAATCTCTGGACGCCTGCTGGGTAAGACAGTCGTTCTCCAGAGGGTGCGCGTCTGCTCCTGAGACATCTGGCAATGCCAGGAGACATTTTTGGTTCTCACAACAGCATGTGCTACTGGCATTTGGTGGGTAGAGGCCAGGAGGCCGCTAAATACAGAGAGGTCGCACAAGAGAGTCTCCTCCTGCCCCTCGTGTCCGGGGAGAGAGACCCTGGTCTCGGAGTCCTCTGTCCGCTGGGGAAGCCCCTGCCTCACCACTGCCTCGAGGGTTGAGGAAAGCAATGCAAACGTAGGACCCGGGACCAGGCCCACCTCCTGCCCTGTGTTCGCAAAGGACCTTCCTGTCCTAAGGCCTTTTCTTGGCCTGGGACACCCTAGCTGTGCCTAGGTGGGCAGAGGTGGGATGGGCACACATCCCGACCACCCTCTCACCGTCACAGGAGAATTTTCCGCAATGCTTTTGGTGTTTCTGCTCTACCCTGCCTGGGGCAGAGTTTCTAGAACAGTCCATCCGGTGCTCACTTAAGCCTTTCAACAAAGAAAAAGCAGGCCATGGAAGGAGGAGCCCGCCCTCCTGGCATGTGAATTGTGTTGGAACCTGGGCACTCACCGTTTCTGCTCTCAAGCCTTGGGTCTCCCTCGGTCTCTTTGTGATCCATCCACCCGCCCCCTTCACTTGCACTTGGGGGGCAGAGAGAGGGGAGAGGACCAGAGGAAAAAATCCTCAGACTCAGCAGGAAGACCCCAGGCGGAGAGGAGGATTTGTGTCGGAGGAGCCCTGTGCAGAGGCAGGGGGATGACCAAGAAGACCTTTGAAGGTGGTGTGGAGCTGAGGCCAGGAGCTGGCCAGCTCACTTCAGCTGGCACCTGCCCTTCCTTCAGCCTCGGCGGCTGTGGGGTCAAGTGTCTTCGCTACAAAAACTGTTCCCAAATAAGGCGCTGCCGTCTCCCCTGAGACGGGGCCGGGGTGCCCGGATCAGAACCCTTACCCCCTGGCCAGAGCTCTGCTTTGCTGGTCTACCTGACTCAGGTAGAATAGCCTATGGGATTGCGTTCGAGGAGAGTGGGTCAGGCCAGTTGAAAGAGTGGGACCCTGTGGCCCCCTTTCTGGGGGCCTCTTGTTGAGACTGGGGGATCCAGGGGATTCAAACCACAACCACCCCTCCCCTTCCCCCCACCTCCGGGTCTCAGCTTAAGGCACCTGTTCAATGTGGTGCGAGGAGGGAGTGGGTGTCGAGGGCAGACAGGGCACCACCACCTTCCAAACCCCAGCAAAGGTGTCAGGCTGGGATGTCTGTCTGGAAGCCCAGCTGACCAGAGGGACAAGCCCAGACTTGCAGCTGTTCCTGAACAGGAAGCAGCCCGGGGGTGGGGGGGTGGGGGGGGGGCAAGCACTGAGGAAGGGCGGAGACCAGACCCAAGGACTTCAGACAGGCTGAGTACCAGTGAAAGGGCCTCACGAAAGGGTCTGGACCATTCTCCAGGTAGGAGCACTCTCCTGCCACAGGAGTCTCGTCTCTGAGGAAACGTTTTTGTCTTAAGTTGGAAATTCCTTGCTGATGGTGGGGCACCCCGACTTTTCCCTTTTCTTCTGTAGTTTTGCTCTGCTGCTGGCACGCCTGGGAAACTGCCCACCTCCTCCCAAGCGCCCCATGCTCCTGCCTTCCCAGGGGCGCTGAGGCTGTGGACCATCCCACCTCCGACATCTTCTGTGAGGGCTCCTCGGCTGGCCAGGGGCGTCCTGCCCAAGGTGTGCTCCCATCAGGAAAGTTCTGGGCTCTGGCCCCTAAGAAGGGCCGGGCAGCCTGGTGGCTGCTTCGAGAACCCTCATCCCTCTGGCTGTTCGCACTCGCTTCCAGCTTTCCCGCCATTCTCCACAGCCGCAAGCCTTCTGCCGTCCTCCCGCCCCCACCAAGCGTGGCTCCCAGGCCCTTCCTCCGGCTTTGCACTGGGCCCTCTCTGCTGCAGCTTTGTGCAGGAGGCTGGGCAAGGACGGAGGAGATCTGAACGGCATGCGGGTGATTAGGAGTGGTCTTCCTGACCCCAGGGGGGTGAGGGGCAGAAGCCACCTATGGAGTCTGTTGGCTGTGGTTTGGGACATTCATAACCACCTGACGAGGGCCCTGGAGCAACCCTGAACACTCTCAGGCATCGAACTCCCCAGGCCTGAGGATGGCAAATGCTGTCGCGAGATACCACTGTCCTCCAGACCCGTGTGTGTGTGTGTGTGTGTGTGTGTGCACGTGCGCGCGCGTGCATGGGGGGCCCTCTGGTCTAGAGCACCTACAGGCCATGGCGGAGGCCGCAGCAAGGGACCTGGCTCCCAGCCCACCCAGGCTGGCCTCATCTCCTCCTTGGGCCTGCCCCCATTAAGCTTCAAGTCTCACTCTCCCCCTTGGCCACCAAGAGGACCCAACAGCTTCTTGCAACCACCTTTGGTGGTGGCGGTGCCGGTGGGAGCGGCCCTAGGCGGTCCCGATTCCTACCCTTTTGCTCCTGATGTTTAGAACCGTGGGGTGGAAAGGGATCCTAGAATTCATCTTGCCCAACCCTGTCATGTGACAGAAAACTGAGGGCCACCTGAAGCTGGTGGCTCCTCAGAGCAGTCTGAGACGGGGAGAGTCCGGGTTCCCCGGCACAAGGTCCCTCGTCTGGATGCCCAAGGGCCAACCCCAGCAGTGGTGTGGGCTTGGAGTCGGAGTCCAGCCACACAGCCCTCTTCCTCTAATCCTCACCCCCACTGCTCCCCCTTTTCAGCAGCAGTTATAAAATCCAGGAAACAAATGTGGATTGATGGCCTATAAAGGGCTTAGTTAGTGCTGTGACCTGCTGAGTTATGTAACTCCCATTTATTATTGGCCTTGGCTGAAGTTTCTATTGAAGCAGCTCCCTAAGCTGACTCCGTGACATTTCCTTTAGCCTTATTCATAGGTGGCCACAGCAGAAATTCCTCTGTGACTTCAAAGGCCAACCATCAGTGGTGTGGATGCTTTCAAAAACCCCCTTCTTTAACCCCTTGGGCCAATGTTCCTCTTGCCCGTATGAACCCCCCGCTCACCTCAGCGGTGGGCCCACCTTGCCTTCCCTTCGGGTCCCCAGGCTGTGGGCTGCCTTGGTGGGGAGGCTGAGAAAAGGGGTTTTCCTTGACCCCGGTGAATGAAAGAGCAACTCAGGGCTGTTGAGAATCAAGAGGCAGCCTCGTAGAAAGAGCACTGAACTAAGGGTCGAGAGTTCTAGTCAGATCTCTGCTATCAGCGTTAACAGCCACTCTGGGCCTCAGCATGCTTGTTAGGAACGGGAAGTGTTTACCTTATCTGTACAAGGTGACCCCCCCAGTAGGCACCTTCCTTGGTCTGGGTTGGCCTGGGATGAGGGGCTGGCAGTCTTTCTCTGGGTGCTGACACACGCGAGGCTAATACCAACGTGATGCCACCTTGTGTTCAAAAGGGAGCAGAGCCCAGCCTCTCTTTCAAGGCAGCATTCCAGAACAAGTTCATTTCCCATGCCCCCACCCCTTTTCTGCTCTGGGCGGGGGTGGGGGTGTGGGAGGGCGTACTGGGAAGCCAAGGACCTAATTGTCAACGCCCACTTCTCCTTTTCCCCCAGGTGATGCCAGAGAGGCCCCATGGAGAATCTCTCTGAAGGCTCACCTGCCATCCTAAAGTAGTCTCTTCCCAGGTTCAAGAAGGAAAAGATAGACACTCCAGGGAAGCACGGCACCCAGAGAACTCAACAATTTCTGTCTTCTTTTTATTTAAAAAAATAATTTTTTAAGTGTTTACTTATATTTGAGAGACACACACACACAGGTGGGGGGGGGGGGGGGAGGCAGAGAGACCCAGACAGAATCGGAAGCAGGCTCCAGGCTCTGGGCCGTGAGCACAGAGCCCGACATGGGGCTCGAACTCAGGAGCCACAAGACCCGAGCCAAAGTCAGACGCCCAACCGACTGATCCCCCCAGGTGTCCCTGTCTTCTTAGTTAAGACAATACTCCTCCCATCACAGAAGTAATGCCTTGACGCCTCAGAGACAAACTGGTGCATCAAATGAAGTGGCTGGTTTGTACCTGGTGGTACAGGTTATAGGAATTCCCTCCATCAAGGGTCTGGCGGGGCCTGAAGGCTACTACTCATCCTCATAACTGAAACTGCACGTGGTGCAGATGACTTGCCCCTAGAGAGGTGTCACCTTGGAAGAGGCCTGGGAGTTCATCCAAGCCAAGCCACGGCTCTTAAAGGAAAACTGAGGGCCCAAGGCAGGAGATGACTTTTAATGGATCAAAGGGCAGAGAGGGGCTAGAATGAACAATTTTGTATTGCGACTTGGTTTTTGAGATGCTGACTTTGGGCTCACGTCGTATCACACCAGAGGGGTCTTTGGAAGAGAGGGCTGTCCCCGGGGCCCCAGAAACAGGGCCTCAATATGGGGCAGAATGGTCTGATAAATGCTCAGTTGGGCAAAGCCCAAGACTGGGTCTCTAGATCAACCCAGCTGCCCGGAGGCATCTGCCCAGTTTCTGCCAGGCTCCTCTAGGAAGGGCAAATGCTGGAGATGCCACTAAGCAGTGGCGTCTTTTCTGGTTAAAAACAAACCAAACTTCTGGGGTGCCTGGGTGGCTCAGTCCGTTGAGCATCCGACTCTTGATTCCGGCTCAGGTCATGATCCCAGAGTTGTGGGATCGAGTCCCGTGTCAGGCTCTGTGCTGACAGCATGGAGCCTGCTGGGGATTTTCTCTCTCCCTCTCCCCCGCTTGCTCTCTCTCTCTCTAAAATAATTTAAAAAGTTAAAAAAAATAATAAAAAAGTCAAACTTGCTCCTGTTTCCTTATTTGCTGTCCCAGGTAACCTCCCCAAGACAGACATGTAGACTGCCTACAAAATAAAAAGCCTGTGTCCACAGAAGCAGAACAGGCCAACAACAGGTGGCAAAAGGCAGCAGCTGAAAGTTCGCTCTGGGACCTGTCCCTCACCCGGGCTAGCCAAAGGTAAGGGGAAGCATGCTCCACGAAAAAAGCCAACAGGGAAAGAAGCTGAGGCCTCAGTGGGCGAAGGATACAAATGCTGGTCTGTTAGTGGTACTTTACATTATCTCACTTAATCTCCAGCAATGCTGTGAATGAGGTATCATTATTTATAATACTCCGGATGAGGAAATTCAAGTCTTTGAAAGACTGCCCCACTCTCTTTGGGTATGTCTGCACTGGAATCGTCCTGCAAAAATCCTAACAGATGTGCATCTGATGTTGTGCATCTGATGCTAATATTTTGTTTAATTCTGTATGTCTGCTCCCAACCCGTGTATATGCGGGAACTGGGAATTTCATTCTTCCCATAAAGCAACAGATACTGGGAATAAGTATGTTCCGGTGGCATCCAAAAATGTCAACCTTACCACGGTTTTCATGCTTCAATCTGTCCCTCAGGGTGCCTGCACAGGATGAAATGAACTCTTCAATGCGAAAGAGAATATGGGTCTCCTCCGCTGTTGAATTTTCATGGAACGCCCCTTGTCCTTAAATTGGGGAGGGCAGAGCAACAGAGAAAGGTATTCACCGAAAGGTCCGATGTAGGCCCATGTTACCTGTGCTTCCTAACCCACTTCTTTTAGGACAGACAACGTCTAGAACACTGCTGGACTGGAAATAAGAATACGCTGCATTGGGGCACCTGAGTGGCTCAGTCAGTTGGGTGTCTGACTTCGGCTCAGGACATGATCTCACGGCTTGTGGGTTCGCGCCCTGCATTGGGCTCTGTGCTGACAGCTCAGAGCCTGGAGCCTGCTTCGGATTCTGTGTCTCCCTCTCTCTCTGTTCCTCCCCTGCTCATTCTCTGTCTCTCAAAAACAAACAAACATTTAAAAAATAATGAAATAAAGAAACAGAATGGGTAAGTGACTAGTGAAAGGTCACAAAATTAGGCAGCAGTAGACCCAGAATTCACACCCAGGTCTGGCTTGAGATCTGGTTCTTCTCTCAACACGCCTGCAGTGGCCTCGAGGGTGGAGTCGTCTGGTTACAGCCTCAGTGAAGACCCGAAGCCTTTACTTCTGTCAGCTGGACCTGTTTACCAATGGGCAAAGGGCCCCTCCCAGGGCCAGCCAGGCCTCTGGATCACCTCATTTACTTTTATGAGTAAACACCTTCAGAAAGTGCTATTAGATGTTACGTAAATGCAGGCGAGTCACGGTAACATCTGAAGGGTTGGGGCTTGTGTGTGTGTGTGTGTGTGTGTGTGTGTGTGTGTGACAAGATAGCCTGACCGAGTGAGTGGGAGACGAAATATCCCCTTTACACTCTTAAGGTAGCAGTAAGTTCAAAGTACCCTAAGCTTCCAGTATCCATGAATCAAAAAGTACAGAGTAATGGGCTGAGCCTGAGCCTGGGGTGATCACGCCTGCTGGCGGGTCACCATGTGCTGCTAAGAACCAGCTAAGAATGAATGAAGCTTTCTGCTCCTGGAAAACAGATGTGTCTGAATCCAGATGGGCTTGAGCTCCTCTCAAGCAGCTGTTCCCGATGGAAGGAGCAGAATCACCCGATATCTGTTTTTCCAAATACTCCAATAGAACAGGACACTTCTGAGGGGAGAGGAAGAAGGAAGCAATTTCTGGAACAAGCTCGCGGGTGAGCCTGGCCGTACCCCCCAGCCTGGCGGTGGGGGGGGGGGGGGGCGGGGGCAGAGCTGCAGCTCCTACAGGAAGTTGCTGGTGCCCTAAGGCAGGGGCTTGGTGCTCTGCCTGCCTCTCCCTTGGGCCTCAACTCAGATCAAATCACAGGTACTTTTTGTCTGTGGCTGGGAGCCAGTGTTCTGCTGGGACATAAAGTCGAGGAGTGTCGTCCTGATAAATTGGACATTTTAAGAAATTAAAACATCTGGGCCTCCCGGGGGACTGGGCAAAACCCTGGGTGTGCAGGCAGGTGGGTATGGTTGGTATTTGTACAGACAACAGACCAAGGTCAAAGAGCCAGAGTCACGGAAGCAGAGAGGGCTGGAGCCAGGGCTTTTTCAGATCACCTGGATACGCCACCCTCCTTTAACACGTGACAGACCGGAGGTCCGAAGGTGTTATTCCTCAGCAGAAGCCACACATCACACTTTACCTGCGACGCCTCACAGATGCCTGGGTCCAGGCCCAGCAGAGTCCAGTTCAGTATTCAGGGGTGGAGTTTTATGCCTTTATGAGTGTTTCTGGGATGCCACGTTAAATAAAGTGACTTGCCCAGGGTCACCGTAGGGGTAGAGCTTGGACAGGTCTAGAGCCTTCTTTCCCACTGTATACCACCCAAGTCTCTAAAGGGAAGGAGTTTAAAACCGAACTGTGTTGGGGTGCCTGGGCGGCACAATCTGTTAAGCGTCCGACTCTCTGTCCCGGCTCAGGTCATGCTCTCCCGAGTTCCAGCCCCACACAGGGCTCTGCGGGGACGGTGTGGCACCTGCTTGAGATTCTGTCTCTCCTTCTCTCTGCTCCTCCCCAGCTTGTGCTCTCTCTCTCTCTCAAAATATATACATAAACTTAAAAATAAAATAAAACTGAACTGTATTATTAGGAGTATTTAAGACATTCTGAGAAGTCCCTCACTACAAAATCTTTCCTAACAAATTGGCCACTGCAGAAAATTAAGCCCGTGCCCTTTGTGGTCACCAGGGCTCTCCTGCCTACACAGAATGGGAGAAGCCTGGGGGCCTGGTGAGGGCGAGCTCGGGGGCTTAAGCAGTCTCTCTCCACGAGGGCCCGAAAGACAGTTTCCCCACAGGGTGGGACTGCCGGCCACAGTTCCCGTGCTGAGGACAGTGTTCCGGTCCCGTTCCCCCAACAAAAAACTACAATGAACGTGTCCTTTCCTGCGCTGCTCCCCTGGCTTCTCACCTGAAGCCTGGCTGGCTCAGTAAAATGACTGAATGAGGCTGAAAAGAATTCATCAGTTTCCAAAACAATGACTTGGCAGGCCCCGGAGGACTGAGGGGCAGTTGGGGAAGGTCCTGTCAAGCAGGAATGAGCCAGGCTATTAGTTATACTCCAGGGCATCCAACCTCAACTGGATGGACGGCTGTGCCTTCACCGAGTGAACTGTCCTGTTAATATGCTGATCGGGGCTACTTTTACCGTCACGTCAGAACCCCACGTTTCTTGTAAACAAAATACACCGGATTGGACTGAATACCACTGCACTGAATTGTGGGTTCACATCGTGCTACCACATGATTAGTTTTATAATCATCCTTCCTTCCAGAGTCTCTCCCAAGCAAATGGGTCACAAGTAAGCACACTGTATTATTAACATCTACATTACAGCCTGCCTCTCGTTACTGAGTCAACCTGGCAAATGGTATGCCTTGTATCATGCGTGGGTTGTTACTCAGCACGCCCACATTTCTAGAAAGCCCTATTGTCTATTACTCACATCTCATTTGAACATGTGAGCTGAGCAGACATGTTCTTCCTGCATTCCCCACTGCTCACCTTCAGTCAGTGTCAAAGGGTGACAGTCCTCACCCTCAGAAATGCCCTGTGTGATGGGGGGAGATGATTAGACTGTTGAATAAAAACCAAGTCCAGACCCCTAGGAAAGGCAAAAACAAAACAAAATACACTGGACCTCATACGTGTTTCATATACATATTTATATATATTTCATGTACAAAGTTACATTCCGAACCCCAGGGATTCCATAATAGAAATAAATACCGAAATAACTACATTGCTAAGTGAGCTTTTTGCTCATAGAAATGAAGCCTCAGCCTCTAAGAGACAACAAGTGGGACACTCTAGAACCCATTTCTCAGATTATAGAGGCCAGTAAAAGTCTGGATAAAATGTCTAGGACAAAAAAACAAATTCAGAACATAAAATGGTTAAAATATATTCAAATATATTGAGAAATGTACGACAAAATTAATAATAAAAACTTAATTTTTTAAGAGAAAGAAGGAGACATTTAGTGTTACAAAACAGCGTCACCCTGTTAGAAAAGCACTGATGATTTCCACATTTAATTCTCTCTTCTCTACTCTTCCCATGTTACAAACGGGGGCCAAACGAGTCCCTTTCTCAACATGATCAATTAAGAAGAGCCCTAAATCTGGTGGAGTCCTTTGGTAACGGTCATAATACTCACAAGGAAATAAATATTCAGTTCCACAGCATTTGCAAGAAAGACGCACATTCTTTAGGACAGTTAATATTATGAGACAATTGTTTTGCTTTGTTTTGTTACTAAGGCAGCCTATGTTAAAGGGTCTATTCTCAAATGTAGTAAGACCTTTACAAGAAATGAACAATACAGCAACTGAGAGAATGTATTTTCATCTTTTCTATGCAAACACACTTCATTTGAAAAGTTATGTGCTGCATACGTTGTGCTCAAAATGTTTTACACTCTCAACAAGCTGCATCTATTAAGATATCCCTTCCTGTTTAAAAAATGTAGATCCACACAGGTTGGAGACAAACACTCTCAAAATGGTGTAGTTCTTCAAGAACATTCTCCCTTTGCCTCCCAGGGATTTTAACCTGCATTTCATAGTAAGCATCGGGTTGGGGTATGTGATACTGACATTTGTGTAGATTAGCAATGGTCGAGCGTCGGCAACTTCACATGGTTCAACCTCATACATAACCCAGGCATAACAAAATGAGAAAATTCTCGGGTATCCCTTATTTCTTCCAACAGGGGCAATACATGTATTTTTTACATGGAGAGACCAACCCGAGGTATTCGAGCCTCTTCTCTACCCTCGAGTTGGAAGCTATAGGCAGTGTGCACCAACGCTTCCCTGCTCGCAAGAAGCTTACATTTTGGTTCTTACCAAAGTGAATGTTACCACCTTGACCAAAGTGAACGTTACAAGAATATAAACCTATTGTTGGGGAAAGGGAGGGGGAGGGGAGTAAAGAGATCTGCAGAAGATACTTAAACGGTATTACAATTATATAAGGACAAGCCCTTAAAACAAATTGTACAAGCATTTCTGTACTCTCTCTAGTCCCTGATGTTAATGAACAGGGCCACAGATAATCTGACGGCTTTAGATAAAATAGCTACACCCCTACACTAAAGCCAGTAAGAACAATTAGAACCACTGTAACATGTACGCATTTTTCGTCTTTTAACTCCTGATTTCCTAAATTACATTTGATCACACAAACGTGTACAAACTGAACAGCAAGTGGGGTCTGACTCTGGGATGTTTAGTTCTTGGGATTAAAATTCCCAAACACTTTGGTGTCTCCTTTTTGTGAAATTATACAACAATTCCTCCCCACAAATGTTGTAACGACATGGGGATTTTTTTAGGTAGTGCCCAAAGTGGCTCAGATTTAAAATAAAAATAGAGCTGAACGCTATGAAAAGGGGGCCTAAGTTTTGGTGCCTTGAAAAAGTGACTAAGTATCTCGAGCAAAAAAATCAGCCTTTCACCGCAGCTTTTGCCAAAGGGGGTTCCCTTCTCCTGACCGTCTGAGGTGGCCACCGCTTCATCGTGTACACGATGTGCTCACAGACACGTCGTGGCCCCGTGGATCCAGAGGCTGCCTCCGGCTCACTCAATCCCACGTATTTATCAACCAGCTGAATCACGTAGATGCTGGAGGACGGCGGCACGCTTTTCACAAGCGCCTCTGCGTGGCAGCTCAGGGACACCCAACGCCCGGTGCTTCAGACCGCTTACACAGTCTGATCCTGTGTTTGCTTCCTTTCCCTTCAAGCACTCCTTGTGGGGCCCGGGGGCCCTTATTCAACAGGTGTATATTTTTAAAAGAACACTTAAGTTTCCATTTAGCTTTGCTTAGAGAAATGGTAAGTCACGCATTTTTTCAGGAAGCTCGAGAGGGGGAGAACTGCAGCGTGATGGCCTTGACCCTATTCAACAAGAAGACCCGTGACACCCGGACTCAGCTTTTGAAATGGAATGGAATGGGTGCCATGAGTAAAAAGACAAACATGTCAACTCTCCCTTTACGGTACCTTGGCCTCGTCTTGTCCCCCTTCATCGCCTTCCTCTTTGCTGCTGGCATTTTCATCTCAAAAGGGCACAAAAGCCTCAAGGTGTCACTTACATACGAAATATCGAGGGCTACTTGCTCTGTAGTTCTACACAGAACCAGAGAAAATACTGATTCTAATCAGATCCCTCCTTCAGTTCACCGGCCACTGGATCACGGCTGCTGCTTTACTCTTGTGAACCGGCAAGAGCAGCCCCAGCACCACTGGTGAACAGGTGAATGTTTTACCTGGAGAAACCTTCACCAACCACCACCATCCATTGATACAGGAACCCAAAACACAATTTCCTCAAAGACAAATCCTCCCATTGCTGAAGCGATCTTCTGAGCCGTATCAACGATAACCCTTTCCGACACGTCAGTATGAAAACGAGGGAGACTAGTCTCAGAAAGGATCATCATCACAATATCCAGAGAGCAGGCCTCATAAACTGTAGAGCTCTAATAAGTCAGAAACAGGAATCTTTTATTTAAATAGTGTAGTCTTAATTTCTTCAATATAAAACCCCCCCCCAAATCTGATGAAAACAACGTTTTATATACCATATATAAACAAGATTTGTCAGATTTGAAAGTGAAAGTAATTTACAATTAGCTTTTAGCCCCCTGGGACACTTAGAGACCTCCTGATAATCCACCTGATACTAGTTTGTGTCAGTTTTATAATACACGGGGAAGACTATAATTGTACCAAATGGTATAGTTCCACTTATCAAGCGTTCCCATGGATTCCATTATTAGCGACAGCTCAAAAGTGACCCCATCAAACGAAGTGAGTGACATCAGCTGTGGCAGAGTGAACCACATCTGGATTGCTTCCTAGAATTCAGTTTGCAGAGAGTAAACATTCTTTGATTTGTTCATAACGTACTGAAATCGCCTGGAACACTGGTGCAGTAAAACAGCTAGTTCCTGTATTGTTACGGGAAGGACAGGTCTTGTGATAGAAAGTTAACAGGAAAAAAAAAATGCTCACACATGATGTGGTGAAACTGATTTCACAAAGAGAGCATTAAATTAAGGGGAAAGGGAAAATAAACCATGCAGAAGAGACAGCTTCCCTGTCTCCACCGGTTTCCTATGTGCTCACTCATTGCCATACAGCACTTGCCACACTATCAGGTGACTCCTTTCTGCTTTGGCGACAGAAGGTTCAAGTGGAAGATCCTCTCCAAGAAGTTCTGATTCTCCACCTTCATCACCTGGGGGGCGATAAGGAGACTCGGGTTAGGTGGAGCATGGAACACGCAAGCCCATGTACAGGTCTGTGAACAGTGTGCACAAAACCCGGCTGACTCCCCTTCCAGAGCACACAGTACAAGAAATACCCTGGGTCAGAACCTTCACTCGCCCAACCTCTAAAAAGGCGAATTCATTTTTCAGACCACAAGGATAAAAGTGAGTTCACTATACTACATTGGAAACTGACCCCAATACGTCTGCACGCTGACATTAACAGAAATGAGGAGAAGCCAAGAAGTCAAAGCCATCCAACCCTCTGTCGATCCAAAGGGATAGGGTCTACTCTCATTTATTTCAAACTGAGAAGTGAGACTAGATGGGACTATAAATGTGAAAGCGTGGAGATAGCGCCCACACACCAAACTAGCTACATCCAAGCAACCCCTGCTTGTCGTCGGTGACAGTAAAGCTCTCCAATCAGAGACAACCCATAAGAGCACACAGAAACAGAAACTGTTTCACATACTCCTAGCAGTAGGAGACAGCAGATTCGCCACTCACTGTACTGAGATACTGAGTTTTTGGGTTTTTTTCTGTTTTTAAGATTTTATTTTTAAGCAATCTCTACACCCAACATGGGGCTCGAGCTCGCAGCCCTGAGATCAAGAGTCGCACGCTCTACCGACTGAGCCAGCTGGGTGCCCCGACACTGAGCTTCTTCAACCCATGATTGTCAAGTTTAGGACAGGTAGTGAGCGGACAGTATGGTGATGAAGAAATGAGACTGAAGTCACAGACAGGCTATAGGTTCTCCCAGAAATAGCTAAGTGAACTCGAGAAATGAGGTCCTGATCAAAGACACTGCTCTCCAAGGCCCCGTGCAAGCAAACCATACTCCTCTCTCCAAAGGTGCATCATCAGGGGGCGCCTGGGGGCTCGGTCGGTTAAGCGCCTGACTTCAGCTCAGGTCACGATCTCACGGTTTCTGAGTTCAAGCCCCGAGTCAGGCTCTGAGCTGACAGCGGAGGGCCTGGAGCCCGCTTCCGATTCTGTGTCTCCCTCCTTCTCTGCCCCTCCCTTACTCACGCTCTGTCTCTCTCTCAAAAATAAACAAACATGTAAAGAAAATAAAAAAAACAAAAACAAAAGCAAAGGTGCATCAGCGGTGTTGCTGCAGCAGAGCAGGGCTATTCTAACCAGCTGAACAACTGGTCTCATGGCACAGGCTCTTTGGCGGAACCCTCCCTACTTCTGGCCTCAGGGGCCAAGACACACCGCCCACCTGCTGTAGTTTTGTCACGTGTCTCCCCTGAACGTCAGCGGGGCAAAGAAAACATCGCTACCATGAGCCGGGAACAGGGACAGCGGAAAAGCACCTCAAGGTTTGCATGTTTCTCCGCAGGCCAGACTCTCCTTTACCCACCTCCTTCCACAGCAAGGTCAAACTGTGTGCTGGGGCATGCTTTAAAAGGCTCAAGACACAATCTAAGAACGTAAAAACTCTGGTCTGGTTTTTACATTTAAAAACGTTATGCTAGGGGTGCCTGGGTGGCTCAGCCGGTTAAGTGTTCAATTGTGGACTTTGGCTCAGGCCATGCTCTCGTGGTTGGAGAGTCTGAGCCCCGTGTCGGGCTCCGTGCTGGCAGCACGGGGTTACAGAACACAATGGAAACCGAGCTCCCAGAACCAACGACTTACCCATTCGGAAGTCAATGTAGCCCTCTCCTCCACTGATGACGAGCATAGACTTCAAGGGCGTCTGGCTGCCAGGCTCCTGTGCAGATGGCCCTGCTCTGTCACCTGTTAGATCTGTGCCACCACTGCCACTTTGTGGACTGACGACTTGACCTATTTGTGCCAGAAAAGAAGTGACTATTACTTATCACGGACTGGGGTGGGGGAAGGCTCATTTTCTCTGAATATTTTCAGAAAGTTGAATAAAAAGGTAAACATATTGTGATACAACCAAAGTATTGGGAATGCCAGAAGCCTCTACGTGATCAGAAAACACCTATAAGAGTCATAAGAACCCAATTTGAAGATCTAAGTAGAGCCATGTTGCGCCAAAGCAGGAATGGATCCAAATCCATTATGAGACCTGTGTATGGCCAGGCAGGTCATAGCTGCCTGCTTCAGAGTATTACAATCTACATCGTTTGATCTGAGGGGCTCCAGAAAAGGTACATGTGAATTTGTGTAAGACACTGGAAAAGGTCTTCAACTTAAGTGCTATGAGTTTGGATATTCATAATTAATATTTCAAATATTTCAAATCCATGGTTTTCCTCTCATATTTAAGAAAAATACATCTTATTTGTAATTTAGATTAGGCAAATAAATTACTAGTACATGTGCCATTTACTCTAAAGTTTAAGTTGTAAGGTCGAATCTTTGAGCATGAAATGGGACAGAAACCCTAGGGGGAAAACTTCCAGGCGTGGGTCCTGCTTGCAGGTGGTCAGTCACATCAGTTTAGTATCGTCAGTGGACAGAACATTTGTCACCGGATATCACCACTACGCCTCTCACCTACATGGTGCTTTATAGTTCTAGAGCACTTTCATTAATTTTCACCACAAGTGAGGTCAGCAGAGCAGAGATCAGTCACATCCACTTAGGAAATGAGGACCAGAGGAACACCTGGGTGGCTCAGTTGGTTAAGCGTCTGACTTCGGCTCAGGTCATGATCTCATGGTCCGTGGGTTCGAGCCCCACGCTGGGTTCTGTGCTGACAGCTCAGAGCCCGGAGCCTGCTTCAGATTCTGTGTCTCCCTCTTTCTCTGCCCATCCCCTGCTTGTGCTTTGTCTTTCTCTCTCTCTCTCTCTCTCTCTCTCTCTCAAAAAGAAATAAACATTAAAAAGATTCTTAAAAAAGGGGGCGCCTGGGTGGGTCAGTCGGTTAAGCGACGGACTTCGGCCCAGGTCATGATCTCACAGTTCGTGAGTTGGAGCCCCATGTCAGGCTCTGTGCTGACAGCTCAGAGCCTGGAGCCTGCTTCTGATTCTGTGTCTCCCCGTCTCTCTTCCCCTCCCCTGCTCACGCTCCATGTCTGTCTCTCAATAATAAATAAACGTTAAAAAAAAAAAAGTTAAAAAAAAAAAAAAGGAAATGAGGACCAGTCACAGAGGTTAAGTGACCTGCTCAAGAGAACTACGTGAGCAGCAAGGCAGGGACCCCTAGCCTGCTGCTCTTTGCCACAACAGTGCTACAGGCACCCGAGTGTGTTCTCCATCCCTTCCTGTACACAATTCTGATGACAGGGGCTTCCTTCTAGCCATCTCCTTTATTCGGCCAGGACCATTTCTGGAACCCTGCGGTGACAACATAGTACCACTGCTTTTCAAAAGCAAGCACGTCTCTTACATAAAAATCAACAAGTTCGTCTTGGGGGAGAGAGGAGAGATTCCAAAGCAATTTCATTCAAATATCCCTATAGTGCTTTATCCATTATAAAAAACCTCCAATTATACAACTTTTCATATAATGTATTGGAATTATCTGTAATACCAGTACTTAGCATTAGACTAGATAGTGGACCAAGGGATAGAAGACATGATTACATGCAACTTCTCGACAGAATAATCTAACCCACCTGGGACTGCCACAAAGAATTTCACTGCGTCCCGGTGCCCGTGGAAGCAAAGCTGGGCATGTGCCATTGAACAATAGGGTATAAATGTCCCTGGAGTCACTTTATCGCTGTTTTCATCACCATATACGCGGATTACACTTCCAGGACGATTTCCTGGTGCTCCTGAGGTTTTATTTGCTGCAACAGAAAAACCAAATACCAAATATTTCCCCCTAGGAAACAGTGATGATGCAGGATGTTACTGGTTAATCCTTATGATATTATCTAAAAGCTACAGCCAGTTGAGATAAAAACAAGGGCAGCAATGCCAACTCAAGACAAAGCTGGGAAAAAAAAGATAATATAGCATGCTAGTTATTTTTAAGTACCTCAGTAAATGGAGTAGGGGATTTTGCCAGTCTAGCAATAACTAAGCTTACTTTTTAAACATATCTATTAATTAAAAAAAAAAAAAAAGGCAACATTTAAAAAAAACCCAGATTTGAATCTTAGGGATGTCTATTTTATGTTGTTGTTGTTTTTTTAATCCCCATTTTAGAAGACTAACCAGTTACACCGTTTAAAGTAAATTTGTATATTTTTCAATAAAAATTTCATAGTCTACCTTCTGATTTTTCTCCCCTGTGGTAAGAATATCTCTCTTGGGGGGTGGGGGGTGGGTGGTAAAAAGCTGTGTTTAAAGGATCCAGCCACGACAATAAGGTGGCTTTTATTTATACCAGACTGGTGGTTTGCTGCATTATTTTAGAACAACCAGACTCACAAAACATCCCCATTCCATGGGCCAGTAAGTGAATGAAAGAAACATGGCTGGTAACAAGAGTAAACAATGGAGATTAATGACAGTTTTAAGAGATGTTTCGTGTTTTTACTGGAAGGAAAACAAAGTCCGAAAGAAAGTTCAGCTGCAACAAAAGATGATAAATACACTAAGCCGCTGAGCAGTAGTTTGGTGGCCGTGTAACAAATATTAAAAAACAAAACGGACAGGACACCTGCTGCGATGCAGTGACTGCGAGTGGATGGCATTTAAGAACATTCAAGAGGGCATCTAGAGCCAGAGGACAGCCTCCCAGTGGCCATCAAAAGCCAGGAAGAAGAGCTGGGTTCAGGATCTGCACTTACCCCTCAGCCCCAGTAAGCGTCCCTGGTGGAGGATTACAGCTACAGTGAGAGAGGAGGAAAGGGACATGGAGAGGCGCACGGCAGGGAACAACACCACCATGAGCCTCCACTCTCGCGGCTTCTCTTCCAGCTGCCAGCTTGGCACTCCAAGCCCCTGACTACACTAACAAAGTCCAGCTTGGTATAATACCAACATGAAAAGTTCTTACCAAAGCCTCTGTAGAATATCTCTGCTCAAAAAGGACAATTTGATTTACTGGGATTTTGCTTTTCTTAATTATAAAGCAATTTCAAAGAACAACTTAACAGAGAGCACTTTCTAAATGCTATTATTTCCCCTTTTCCTTTAAGAAATCCTGTTCAAGAGGCACCTGGGTGGCTCAGCCGATTGAACGTCCAACTTTGACAGCTCAGGTCACGATCTCATGGTTCGTGGGTTCAAGCCCTGCATTGGGCTTGCTGCTGTCAGCATAAGAGCCTGCTTCAGATGCTCTGTTCCCCACCCCTCTCTGCCCCTCCCCTGCTCACTCTCTCTCTCAAAACTAAAACTAAATAAACATTTAAAACAAAGAAGAAGAAATCTTGTTCAAATGGCTTTGCTAAAATGGAACTCTCTTTTACAAAGAACTGAAATGAACTCATGTAGGTTTATAAGTAATTACAGAAAAGACTGCTGGGATTAAGAATTTAGATTCTTCAGAGGCACGTGTATGGCTCAGTCGGTTAAGTGGCCGACTCTTCAGCTCAGGTCATGATCTTGCATTCTGTAAAGATGGTGCAGAGCTTGCTTGGGATTCTGTCTCCCTCTCTCTCTGCCCCTCCCCCTCTTGCTCTCTATCTCTCTCTCTCTCAAAATAAGTAAAAAGAAACAAAAAAGAAAAAGAAAACAAAAAAGAATTAAGGTTCTTCAAAAGCTCCAGATAGACCACCTTCCACACCTCCTGTCTGCCCCCTGAAGAAAGGTAGGGAAATTCTGGGATGTTAGTGTGTGGACTTAGGGCACTTGTTTTCAAAACATTCCCTGCCCATGAATTCTGTAACACAAAAATGCTCACTGGATGAATAATCAATGTAATGGAACATAATATGAAAAACATACAATGTATATACTTTGTTCACAAAAGTAACAATAATGAAACATAATCTAAAAAACATACAATGTACATTTTGTTCACACCATTTACACATACAGGAGAGAAGGCTTGTCTCCAGCGTAAGTGCTTGCTTGCTGACCTTAGAAACTTCCCACAACATTTTCTAAACCTCAAATAAACCGAGTAGAAGTAAAGTAACAGCTGGAGAGATGAAACACCAGAATGATTCTAGGCACTGGTTCCGGATATTGATGTATTAACACTGGAAGAAAGCCGGACTCGAACCTTCTTCTAAAGGAGGAAATAGGACTGGGATTCCTGAATTGAGAAAAGGAGCTTCTTGCAATGCAACGTGTTTAGTTACAAATGTTGGTCCCGATGCAGGGACACTGGTATTCGCTACAGTTTATAGGTTTCGTATAAGTCACGAAAGGACAATAGTTAGGTCTTTGTCACCGGCTTGATTTTCTGAATTACCACAGATTTGCCAATGCCAAAACCATTCCTTCTGCCTGAATTCTGGACACAACTACCTCCTGCAACTCTTCTGTCTGTACTGTGGCATTCAGCTAAAAATATACTTACTTTCTGTCAATGGGATGGAGATAATGACACCATTTCCTGTCCCCACCCACAAACGATTGCAAGACACCATAAGAGCTGTGATCCTCACAAACGAGAAGCCCAGTTTTCCAGTACCTGTAGAGCAGGGGGGAAATTTTTTATTGAGAAACTAGAGCAAATGATGTTTTCGGTTCCAAGTCCCTCACAGAATGGCTGGATTAACACAAGAGACGGGAATGTCGACCAGAGTCGGTTGGATGTTTCCTGAAGGTGCACATCAAAGCACATTTTCAGTGGGCTTTACAACACCTGTCTGATAATTCACGGTTAATGAAAAAAGAAAATTCGAAAAGTGGCTGACATCACATTACCATCCAGAAAGAAAATTCTGTTGATCAGGAGGTAGGACACAAGATTTAATTAGGGAGCTGCAAAATCCAAACTCCAAACCAAACCCAAAATAAAACAAAACACAGTGGGGCACCTGGGTGGCTCAGTCGGTTAAGCAATCAACTCTTGACTTCGGCTCGGGTCACATCTAACAGTTTGTGAGTTGGAGCCCCACAGTGGGCTCTGTGCTGACAGTGCGGAGCCTGCTTGGGATTCTGTCTCCCTTTTGCCACTCCCCCTGCTCAATATCTCTTTCTCAGAATAAGTAAAAATAAACTTAAAAAAAAATTAATAAAACAAAAAACAACTCAACAAAAACAGTTTGCTAGATTGGAAAATCAAATGTCCTTTGTTTTTATAAGCTGTAAGAGTTCTGCTTTGCCTTAAATTTCCTTGCAGAGATAAAAACAATCTTAGTCAAAACGTGTATTCTTTCCTTGTTTACATACTTCGATTCTGCAGCAGTTTAGAAATTTTAGGTACCACAGACACATAATGTAGGGAGATGGGATGCACTTTTTCATTTGAAGGGAATTTCTACAACTGATCTTATTTTCTGAGACTTGAAAGAGTAACTCATAAATAGGTAATAATACATTGAAGACAAATAGCATTTAGTCACTCACAGGATCTACTTATAGGAACCGAGAACATGATCACAGAGTGTTAGAAGTTACAAGGAGCCTTAACGACCATTCAGTCTAAGCTAGAGATCTTTAACCTATAGTCATAGTATACCCTGAAACTGGCTTGTGTTTATGACATTCTTAACCATCACAGAGTGCTAAATTAGGCTACAGCAGGGAACAAGCCAGCGATGGTCCCTGCCTTTCATGGGCTTATGGTCTTTGGGGGAGACAGACAATGAACAAGAATCAAATAGTAAATAGTATTGGTGCAACCACTATAATGATAATCCCATGAAGAAAAAGTAGGAAGAGGACCTTAAATCAAATTAGAAGATCAGGAAAGGTCTGTCCTGGATGTGACATGTATGCTATGACCTGAAAGCCAAGTAAAAAGGGGCCAAAAAGAACTTCTCAGGCACAGTATAATAGCACACGTGGGGGACCTGAAATGGGCAAGAACTTGGTGAGCTTGAGAGTGGTCCAGGCCATGGGACCAGTTCTTTGTGGTGGTGTCACAAAACATCACCTCATCTAAAGGCAGGAATATTCTGGAAGTGGCTGGCATTACATAAGTATGTCATGGTGGTCTTTGCACATTGGTTACTACGCAGAGAACAGACTGGAGTGGAAACACAGAGACCGGTTAGGAGGTTCATGGATATCCAGGGGGGTAAGGAAGACAGCCTGGCCTACAGGGATGTGATGGTAGAGATAAAGAAGTAACTGATTGAAGGTATTTTTGGAGGCAGACTTGACCAGCTCCCAGTGATGGATTAGGTGTGGGGAACAGAGAGGAGTCAAAAATGATCCCAAGTTTCTGTCAAGGACCACGGGGCACATGGGGCATCTGCCTGGCATGTCCAGTGATAATGGCTCACTAGTCCTGAGGCAACTTATTCATTGGCTCTACCTAGCATCTGAGACCATTTAAAAATAAAACATTTTCTCCATCCGATAAAGATAGAATGCTTTGGAAGCTTACCTAACATTTTGCTTACATAAGGCTCAATGTCCACATCCTGTAGGTGTTGATAAGTATGTGCATGATAGAGACGGAGCGTGGAATCCAAACGAATGGAGACCCACACTCCGTCCCCCACCCACGCAAGCTGCCGCACCTGGCTCTCCTTCCTGGGGTGCGCGTCAAATGATTTCTAGGAAAGATTGTTCAATCACAATGTTACTTTGATTACGTAAGAGTTCGTGTTTAAAAACTGAGCTAATTTACACAACAATTTGACAGACTGAATATTTTAAAAGAGGAGCCTAAATAGCATTTACTAAATAAATGTGATTACTCTTACATACACACTTTTCTTACTCCAGACTACAAAACAAAACAAAGAACAAACAACGGGTGCTAGATTTCAGCACTGTGTAGGGATCAACTTGCGAAAGGAATACTGGCATATCCGGACTCTGTAACAAGTCCAACAAAAAGGGTGAATTTGATCTCAGTATTTTGTACTGTCGTAAAGCAAAGCATGAAGTAAGAGCCTATTTATAATTAAACAAAAAGGAACCTACAATGCTGCCTGTGCATGTGTATACCTGCATGGAGGAAACGGATTTGGGGGTAAAGAAACCCACCAAGTGATTAACTTTGGGACTTCTAGGGAACAGAATGGGATTGGGAACAAAGGAATAAGGACTTTGACCTTAAAATTTTCCTGCTGTTTTCCTTTTTTAAAAATTATTAGAATGAATTTACGTATTGTGGCCAAACTTGTAAGAAAGCAATGCCGAGAGGTTTTTATTTTCACAACAAATTCCCACTGCAATCTTATTTCTCAGTCTAGGACACATAGAGAGGGGTCTGCCTGCATACATGTGGGGCAGCGGAGCCTGGAGAAGCCTCGTCCCAAACAACCCACACAAAATTAAACCTATCAAGAACCCTGTGTCCGAATCATACACATATGTATCCATAGATATTCAGACACACATTTAAACATTCATGTGTGGGGGTGCCTGGGTGGCTCAGTCGGCTGAGCAGCCAACTTCGGCTCAGGTCGTGATCTCATGGTTTGTGGGTTCAAGCCCTGTTTCAGGCTGTGTGCTGACAGCTCAGAGCCTGGAGCCCGCTTCGGATTCCGTGTCTCCCCCTCTCTCTGTCTCTCCCCTGCTCATGCTCTGTCTCTCTCTCTCAAAAATAAATAGAAACATTAAAAAAAATTAAAATTAAAAAATTAAAATTAAAAAAATTCATGCGTGCATCCTCCTTCCTAAAAAAACAAAACAAACCACTTCCCACCACAGTCGTAAGTGGCAAGAGAGATGAAGTAACACAGAAAGCTAAGGTGTAGTCCAATATCATCACTCAAGCGTCCTAAAACACACAGACTCAGAAAACAGTTTCTGAAGAATCTAAAAATAATTAGAGTCTTAGCGTCTCCAGAAAATACGAATTCAGTAAGTACTGGAAGCATGCATGGGTTCACTTACCTCTATTTTCATAGCCTTTGGCTGAACCACATAGATTTTGTTCCTGTAGCCACACCAGACTTTGTCATGGACCACAGTCATGCACCGAATAGAATGGTGAGGCCGTCCAAGGTCCAACAGGTGGTAGTTTGACAAATCCCACTGCCCATCTTTAAAACAAGAAATGGATTATTAGTTAATGCACATCACCTTTTCCTCAATTTTAACACAAGAAACATTCTATTTGCGTGAATTGATAAATTTATTGATGAAGCACCGCAAAATACCATGTAGTCACTTTATCTTTTCTTTGCAGAGACGGACTCTCATTCTGTCTACTGCAAAGTTGGGAAAGAGATGTCACAGGTCATCTGGTCCCGTGAGCCACCTGGTGCCTGGATCTCCACACTAACAACAGCAGTGATGGGATAAATCAGCAGTAAGTTATCTGCTTATAATAATAGTTTCAGAATTAGAATGGAATAATTATTATTCCATATTATTCCACTAAGAATTAGTATAATTCTTTGGATAATATCTCTCTCACTGACTTGCATTTTGATGTTTCTTGGGTAGATGTTAAGGACAACTTGTTGCTAACACTTTAGGAATTACGCACATAGTCATTTTAGTGATGACAGAAATACAAATGGGAATCAACCACTGTAAACTTGCTTTGTAGACCTTGCTTGAACTATTTCAGTGAAAGAAAACATACTGCCTCACAAAGCAGCTGCTGCATTTTGCAAAAGCTATGAATTGTCCGAAAAAATATTCCCCATGCCTGACTAGCTCAAGTCTGCCTCCTTGTATATAATCACCCATTAGTCTGTAGTTTTGCCCAATGGAAATAGAATAATCCAGTCCCACTTTTTTGTTACTGCCCTATGTTTTCTCCTCTCAAAATTAATCATTCTTGGCATGTGCTCTGTACACATCCCAGTTTACAGACCCTTCATCCTAACTCTGCCTTGTCCGTGTTCCTTTAACATGTTGTTTGTCCACCAGAGTGGGGCAGGATTATCACCAGCCCTGTCCTGCACATGGATTTCTATGAGGCTTAATATGTTCAGTAACTCAGGGGCATCCAGGTGGCTCAGTCAGTTAAGTGTCCAACTCTTGGTTTCAACTCAGGTCCTGATCTCACGGTTTTTGAGTTCAAGCCCCACATCGGGCTCTGCATTGGCAGCTTGGAGGCTGCTTGGAATTCTCTCCCTCCCTCCCTCTCTCTCTGCCCATCCCCCACTTGTGCTCTCTCTCTCAAAATGAATAAATAAACTTAAAAAATAAAAAGATGTTTAGTAACTCATACTGAGTTTGTGGTCAACCGTTGGGTACTTTTCATTCTTCAGACAAGTTGCCCCCCTTTTTACTCTTCTGAACCCCAATGCAGAACTTTATATTTAAACATATTACATCATGTATGTTGTCTGTTTTCTTAATATAATTTTGGATTCAGCCTGCCAAAACATTTACTACCACTACCACATTTTTTCTAAGCTTTCGTACTTATTAGCTGACTGTGGCGTGAATAAAAGCCTCTGTGCCTCCACTTTCCTCACCTATGAGGATGACAACAGGACCCTCCTCAGAAGTTGCTGTGAGGATTAAGCTCACACAAAGTCTACAAGGGTCGGAGCAACGTAAAACTGAGCACCCTCACTCTCTGACTATACGGAGTCATTAACCAGCAATCTCTAGGGACCGGTTACAAAGACACCCAAACATCATCTACCCCACATTTTCCCAAGCCCAGAAAGATAGGAGACTTTGGGAAAAGCCCTGCTAAAATCTGAATTCAGTGTATCTATGTTTATAGAATATTCTCCTGCTCTAGCAATCTAATTTCTACCTAGAAAATGAATGATCATTTTGGCTGATACATGTACCAAGGAGTTAGGAAGTATTGCAGGCTCAATTCCCTATTTTCTTTAACTTAAGGCACGTTTCTGGACCTCCACCAGCCCCTGTCTGCTGATGACAGATATACTGGTTGTAAAAAGAGGAAGGATATAAATAACATGACATGAAAATGATTACACCATATCCAATTAAAAACTTAAAAACTTTCCAAATCTAAGTGGTTGTAAATTAGTGTTTAAAATATTGAAAAAGAGAAAGCATTTCCTCTCCCTAAACTTCTCCTAATTAAGTATACTAACAAGAAACAGGTGCCTCCGTATCACATTAGCAAGAGCACCTTGAAACGATAAACTATATGCACGCACATATCTACTAAAGTCATACACTGTTAGCACTCAGTTTAAACCCTTACTCTTTCTCCTATTAAGTATCATTTCTTTAAAACAGAGCTAATCTGCTAGAAAATGCTTTTGCAAAGCAACAGATTAGTGCACACTCTATATTCGTAACAACTCACCAGCTCCTCTGTGAAAGATTGCGAGGGTGCCGTCAGCCAGGGCCACTAACACAATCCCTTTCACATGTCTGCGAACAGGAAACGGGGTTTCAGAGCGCTCCGTGTGGGAATGTGGGAGGTGCCACATGCTACTGAGCTAGAAGTTCAGAGGCTCTCAGAGGGCCAACCCATGATAGACAAGGAGCTTACACCAGAACCCAAATAATACACTCTTTTCTATTTTTAAGTAATTTCTACACCCAACGTGGGGCTCAAACTCACAACCCCGAGACCAACAGATTGAGAAAGTCTTGCTATGAAAATGTCAGCTGAACTAAATAAACAGCCTGTGTGGTGACTCAGTGGTTTTACTTTCTGGCCCAAGCTTCTCTCACTGCAAAAGGTCCACAGACCAGAGACAGACTCCTTGAGTGGACTTTGGAGTTTTTGATAGTCAACATATGGAAACAGACTAGTGAATCAATGCCCCAATCAACATATTCACAAAGTACAAAGTATAAAAAGTATCCTAAAACAAACATAAATAGGTTCCAGAGTACTAAAGAGCTCACACTATGGTGAGGAATCAACCTGGCAAGTGTCACTTAAAGCTCTACTTAAGAACTATTTTACTCTCGGGGCACCTGGGTGGCTCAGTCAGTTGAGCATCTGACTTCGGCTCAGGTCATGATCTCGCAGTTCGTGAGTTTGAGCCCCACGTCGGGCTCTGTGCTGACAGCTCAGAGCCTGGACCCTGCTTCAGATTCTGTGTCCCCCTCTCTGTCCGCCCCACCCCTGATTGTGCTCCGTCTCTCTCTGTCTTTCAAAAATGAATAAACATTAAAAAAAAAAAAAAAGGACTATTTTACTTTCTAGTAAGAGTCTGAATCTCATTCGTCTTCTCTGACTCCATGAAGAGGGTTTAAAAAAAAAATCTGGATACTGACTTAATCGTGAAGCACATGTCAGCTTAAATAGGCTTAAAAGATAGTTTATATCAAAATACATATTTGTAAAAGGAAGAATTTCTAAAATAAAACTTACACAATACTGAGAATCGAATCTTTAAGTTTAATGGAATGGAGGCATCCTCTCCACTGGGCTACAGAAGAGTGCACATACAGACTGCAAGATCAAAATCAAGACTGGTAAGGCACAGAGAACATCAAGTCGCTGCTTACATCTCACAATGACCAAAGTCCCTTTAGGAGGAAAGAAGAATTACCACAAAAATCTTAGGAAATAACAAACAGCGAGAGTCTAATGCAGAGAAATCAGCCGCTTGAGCAAACAGAAACACAGAAGAATGAAAAGCCAGAACTAGAATAACACATGATCGGTTAGTTTCAGGTTACAACATACTTCAGGATCCTTGGCTAACCTCCTTTTTAAAAAATTACCTTACTTTTCTACCACACGGAACTATAACTGTCTGATAACAGTCTGGTTTATTACATCAGAGAGTGGCAAGCTATGCCCCGCAGGCCAAATCTAGCCCTTCATCTGCCTCAGTACAGTGTGCAAGATAAAAATGGTCTTTACATTTTAAACAGTTGGGAAAACAAAATCAAAAGAGTATTTTATGACATCTGAGACATGTGAAACTCAACCTTCAGTGTCCATGAAGTGTAACTGAAACACAGTCACACTCATCTACTTATGCACGGTCACGGCCATGGCTGTTTCTGTGCCACCACAATGGAGTTGAGAAGTTGCTACAGAGATTATATGGCCACAAAGCCTAACGTATTTCTTATCTGATCCTTCATAGAAAAGTTTGCTGTCCCTCCATCTTGTAGTATTAGACCCCTATGGAAAAGACGCACTAGTGACCTTGCTTGACCTGCAGGAAAGCACAATTTTCTGAATCTCCGCACAGCACTAGAATGTGAATAAGCTATGTAATGTTAGTTATCTCCTAGGCTTTGAGACAGGGATCTGTCCTGGTTTTCGTAGTAACTCTACCAAGTGGTTATGTTTGGAACTGGGCCTTCCCCCAGCCAAAAAGATTCGTTTAATCACTGGTACTTCTTGAATACACTCTAGCTATATAAACCTTCTGTGCATCAATAATTCTGTCTCTGTGCTGTCCAGGATCTTCTATTTCTGGATCACCCAGATTTTAAAGTTTTATTTACCTCTTCCTCCAAGAGAATTATGTAAAGAGAACATTCTATGACAAAGAACTATATGATTTACCATTCATACGCAGCGCAAGTCCAGTTTATGAGGTAGCTGGAACATCATCGCAAAATCTGCATGTACTTGAGTTCTCTGCATATTTCGTTGTACGCCGATGTACCACATTTTACTTACTCATCTTCTGATTCCAAAAGCAAGAGTCAAAAACTAAAGATACTTCAATATTAAAAGAGCCAGCACCTACCAGCCGTTCTGAGCTCCAAGCCACATAGTTGGTAAAAGGCTACTCATTTTCTGGGCTTCTTCTCTTACCAGGTCTTGTTCATTTGGCAATACTGACATCTGATCTTTATACGCATCTGAGTCATTACTGGGAAAGGTGGGGAAAGGCAAAAGATTGCAGTAAGCTTAGCTAGTTTCCAGAGACTGAACACTTCTATATTTTAGTTTAACACTTGGAAAAAATAAAATCAAACACTAGACTTCCAGAAAAGCCAAATTTAAGTGCTTATAATAAGTATTTCAATAGTTATACCAGAAGTAACATTAACATACTAGAGAGGACCAAGGTGCACATAAGGGAGTTAAGACACAGTAATGAAATATAGCAGTTAATATCCAGACTATGATTATGGCTCTCCTTTACGGTTCTTTTGAATTTTATAAGTTTTTTCTTGGGGCGGGGGGGCGGGGGGAAGCAGAGGAAAGGATGGTTTGTTTAAAAATCATATACACACACAAAGGAATGAGTATAAAGAATTTTCTAAAATAAAGTATTAAGTTAAAACATGCTTGCATTCTCTCCCAAGACCTTCTTTCTTTTGGATTGTCAGAATATTTTTAGAAAAAGATAACTGAGCTATCAAATCCAAAACATACCTGCTAATTCTAAAAAGATGAGTTTATTCTTAAATTAACAAATGTTAATAGGCCCTTGACTATTCTATAAACTAAGAGGAAGACTATTAAATTGTAAAAAGAATCACATTTAAATGTATCCCCATCAGCTTTCTATAAAGGCCTAGAGAAGGCAGAAAATAAAATTAAAGAATTCACTAAATGGGCCGGTATTATCAAACACTTTAAAGGAAGAGCTGTTTGGGGCGCCTGGATGGCTCAGTTGATTAAGCATCCGACTTTGGCTCAGGTCACGATCTTGCGGTTCGTGAGTTCAAGCCCTGCGTCGGGCTCTGTGCTAACAGCTCAAAGCCTGGAGCCTGCTTCGGATTCTGTATCTCCTCCTCCCTCTGCCCCTCTCATGCGTATGCTCTGTCTCTCTCTGTCTCCCAATAATAAATAAACATTAAAAAAATTAAAAAATAAAAAGGAAGAGCTGTTTGCCAGAAAACAAACTTTACAAAAGTCATCCAAGCTCACATGGGAAATCTAAACTGCCAATTTTGTAGATAACTAGGGTTGAAGTAAGAGGAGGACTGGAAGGAAAATGGCACAATCACAGTTTGAATGGAAATGAAAAAAGAAATCATATGAGAGGAGAAAATGGCCAGGAAGATTTTGACCAGGTAAGACTTTTTTTTTTAAGTTGTTAGAATAAAGAACACATTGAAGGGGGGCAAGGAGGGAGTGGAAATCCAGAGCGAATGCAGCGGAAGGATAAGTGGAGACACAGACACACTGGGAATGCATAATGACACCACAGTCTGCCACGATCCCATTAGCGGGAATCCCGTGGCTGCTTGAGAGGATTCTGGTTCCTTTTACATAAACACTTATCTGGTTTCCTGAGTTGCCGACCCATCCATATACCTTGACTGATACACAGGCGAGAGGTCCTCTGGGATTTGAACCCCCAGGGGGTCCGTGAAGACATGCTCTGTGTAGACGCCAGGCTGGGAGGCGTCCGCGGTGTCTTCAGCTGTCCCTGCATTGCCTTCTGTAGCCTCCGTAGCTTCTTCTGCTGTTGGAACGTTCTCATCAACCTCACTATTTTCTGCTTCCTTTTCTACAAAATAAATAACACATGCTAGCCATTCGGAATTTGAGCTTTCCTCCCAATAGTTTCCCCGCACAAAACACCCCCGTAGAATTCCACTCCACCGACCCCGTCCTCCTCCACACTGTATCATGAGATACTAGAATCCTTAACAGTCATCACAGTGTCTTCTTTCAAGCTCTTTCATCCTCGTCACTTCAAGACCTACATTAAGTATGAGTCCATAATGAGACACGTGAGACAGGCTCAGACTCCGGACACTGAAGACATGTAAGGAGGAGAGAGATACCTGGTGGTTTTTCCATCACTGGAGAAGCACCGTTGGTACTAGGGGAAGTGGCGGCTGCTGTCACACCTTCTGTAGAACAACCAACTACGGTGATGCCCCCCAACAGGCTGTCTGTCTCTGCTGAGCTGTTGCTGGTCACGCTGCCACACAGAGATGCTTTGTCTACCTGTCCAGATTCTGAAAGCTCCTCTCCCGCAGGGTAGTCTGTTTCTCTGGCTCCTGAAAAACGAGATAAACCTTTTTCTAATAGCTAAGTAAACCCCTGTAAGTAGCATTTTCTCCATTAAGGCAACTATAGGTTTGAAATGAGGTTATGGAGGGGAGACAAACAGCTACTCGAATACACTGCCAGGACGGTAACTTTAAATTTTATTTAAACTAACCATCACAAAATGAGAAAGTAGCTTAAAAAATTGGTATTTCTATTCCTGCAAGCACAAGTAAACATGAAAATGTCACAGTGTGACACTTCTGTTCTTCAGGAGCTCCTCAGCAGCCACCTAATGAGGTTTCAAACAAGGAAATCTATTATCTGACAAATCAGCAAGAACAATTTTTTAATTATCAAGATTACTATTTAAAATCTGGACTTCTGGGGGTGCCTGGGTGGCCCAGTCGGTTAAGTGTCCGACTCTTGGTGTCGGCTCAGGTCATGATCTCATGGTTCGTGAGTTTGGGCCCCTCATCATACTCACTGCTGTCAGTGCACAGCCTGTTTGGGATTCTCTCTTCCTCTCTCTCTGCTCCTCCCCTGCTCATGTGCATACTCCCAAAAATAAACATTTAAATAAAAAATAAAATAAAATAAAATAAAATAAAATAAAATAAAGAAATTGAAATGAAATGAAACGAAACAAAACGAAACGAAACGAAATGAAACAAAACAAAATAAAACAAAACAAAAGAAGGACTTCCATGGTGCCACAGTGGCTCAGTCAGTTAAGCATCCAACTTTGGCTCAGGTCACGATCTCACATTTTGAGGGCTGAGCCCTGCCTTGGGCTCTCTGTCTCTGTCTCTCTGCCCCTCACCCACTGGTTCTTGTTTTCTCTCTCTCTCTCTCTCTCTCTCTCTCTCTCTCTCTCTCTCTCTCCCTCTCTCCCTCCCTCCCTCCAAATAAATAAACTTTAAAATAAACAAAAACGATAAAATAAAATATGGACTTCCCACACTATTAAAAACTGATCATCCTAGGGTGTCTGGGAGGCTCAGTCAGTTAAGCATCTGGCTCTTGATTTCGGCTAAGGTCATGATCTCACAGTTTGTGAGACTGAGATCCACGTCAGGACTGTGAGTGCAGAGCCTGCTTGAGATTCTCTCCCTCTTCTCTCTCTGCCCCTAAACCATTCTTACTCCCTCTCTCAAAAATAAGCATTTAAAAAAAAAAAACTGATCACCCTAGGTGTATACAGTGTCTTAGGATATTAGTGATACATTTAATAACTAAGCATTTGCCATATAAAGATAAATCCCTTCAGTTTTATTTAGAAAGCTGTTTTTATATAGACATTAAAATATTTTATTGGAGATATACATATATAACATAAAACTTTATAATTTAATGTCCTTAAGGGTTCAGTTCAGTGGCATTAATTACATTCACAATGTTATGCAAGCACCACAACTATCTATGTCTAAACCTCTTCCATCACCCACCCAGAAAATCAGTACCCGTTACACAGTAACTCCCTATTCCCCGAGCCCCTCCTGGCCCAGCCCTGGTAAGTTCTAATCCATCTCTGTCTTTGTGAGTCTGCCTAGTCTAGATCCCTTATATAAATGGAATCATACAACATTTGTCCTTTTGTGTCTGGGTTATATTTTGCTTGGCATGTTTCCAAAATTAATCTATGTTGTAGTACATATCAGAATTTCATTCCCTTTTATGACTGAGTAATATTCCATTGTGCAGACATATCACCAACCTGTTTCATGTTTAAACCAATGTTTAAACATCACATAATATTCAATACAGAACTTTAGAAAGCCTTCTCTTATCAATCTAAACAGGCTCTTACTCTCTGCCCACCAATCATCTTCTCATATTACCATGTTTCACTTTCTTCATAGTACTGAAAATATCTTGTTTAGTCATTTGTTTCCAGTTTAGTTTTGGTCTTCCCCAACTAGAACATAAACTCCATGAGAGTGGTGCATGACCGTATCTCCAGTAAATAAGTCAGTTCCTGCCAATACAAAGATGTAGATGGTAGGGAGAAAGGGGTGTGGCTTACCCTTACCTGGTACACTGGCTATACAGAGAACATGAGAGTTACACACAGTAAAACTGTCTAGGATGTTGCCTGGTTGAATAGCATCAATAATGATTACTTTTGTAGCTGAATGAGTGCTGGTACAGATCCAGACTAGACTGGATAATTCTTCTTGATTTTTTAACTCCTTCTGTTGTTCCTATGTATACAAAGTAAAAAAAAAAAAAAAAAAAAAAAAGAATGTTTAAAAGAATACGTATGTATACTTCATAGGTCAGTGCTATTACAGTAAAGGCCAATGCTATTTTGAGTTTGCAGATTATTTGAAAGATTAAAAATATAACCACCTTTCAATATTAATTAGTAGACTAGAAAATAGCAGTGATAAAAATGTTCTAGTTCTTGACTGTGATGGCTCCTAAATGGGTGCATACATTTGTCAAAACTCTTTGAACTGTACCATTTTCAAGTGTATATATAGCTTATTGTATGTAAAATATGCTCTAGAAAAGAGCACAAGGAATAAGCAAAGGCGTAATAATCCCAATTAGAAGCTGGTCCAGAAAACAGTTTTGGACCAAAGAGCAAAAACGAAGAGGTCAGATGTTAGTGCACACACTTACCTTAAGTTCCTGGTCTAACTTGTCTAAACTACTCTGTGATGCACTTCGCTGTTTACTGCCTTCTGTATCCAAACCAGCAACATCTTTGTAAAAGACACTTGCTCCAACAACAGAACCACCATCTCTGGTCTTCCCACCTGATAAGTTGACTCCAACAGCACACCACAGCTTTTTGGGTTTAAGAAGAAGAAAAAAAGGTATTACATCTATTTTGTCTCTAAAAATGTTTAGAATATTTCACATTTCTTTAACAATCTAATGATTAGGAATAGAGGTCTTCTTCTTTCTTTCTTCCTTTCCTTTTCTTTTCCTTTCCTCTTTCCCTTCTTTCTTTCCTTCCTTCCTCCCTCCCTCCCTCCCTCCCCTTTCTTTTCCTTCCTTCTTTTCTTTCTCTCTCTCTCTCTCTCTCTCTCTCTCTCTTTCTTTCTTTCTTTCTTTCTCTCTCTCTCTTTCTTTCTTTCTTTCTTTCTTTCTTTCTTTCTTTCTTTCTTTCTTTCTTTCTTTCTTTCTTTCTTTCAGTGGGGCTTACTCCCACTGGGTACTCCCCAACATGGGGCTTGAACTCAATACCCTGAGATTAAGAATCTCATGCTCTGAATCAGACAGGCACCCCATGAATACAGGTCTTTAATATTCAAAGTATCCCAGTTTAAAACTACAAAAGAAACAATAACCTCACTCACAGAAGTAAAATTTAAGCTTTCTTGGTTTTAGGGGGAAAAATCCACCCAGAGCTTAAGAAATATTTTCTTTAACTCCAAAATTAATCTACCTTCATGGATGTATCTTTTTCATCTAGGGGTCTGAGATAGACAGGCACAGGTAGATTTTTCATCTTATTTTCCCCTTGGCCATTGGTTACCTAATAATTAGGAAGAGGAGAGAAAAAGACACATTGGTAAGCCTCATCAAAAGTGAATTCACAGAACCACTGAGCCATGAGCAAGCCCTGATAGTACATATTTATTCTTTGAAATCAAGTTCCAGTTAATTTTGTTATTCTTATTTGAAAAATAAGCAGAAAGTCATCAAGTGGCAATTAGAAACAATAAACAAGATACTATGGGAGCTCTTAAGAGATACACTAATTCATGAACATGTTCGTGCGTATGTGTGTTCAGGAGCATGTATGTGTGTGCATGTGTACACATGTGCTGAGTCTTTGAGCGGAGGAAATATGGAAGCAGACAAGTTCCTGTAGAAGTGAACTGAGTTTTACATCAATAGTCTGAAAGGCTCCATGACAATGGTTTCTTAAAACTTCTAAAAAAATAGATGTGTTTTTTTAAAAAATGAAATCTTCAAATACTGAAATAGGGCAGGATACTCATTAAACTCAATAGCTCCCCACCCAAATTGGATTAAAAGATGGGCAGATGATCTGAATAAACATTTTTCCAAAGAAGACATACAGACAGCTAATAGGTACATGAAAAGATGCTCAGCATCATTAATCACCAGGGAAATGCAAATCAAAACCACAGTGAGATATCACTTCACACCACAATTGCTATTATCAAAAAGACAAGAAATAACAAGTGTTGGCAAGGATGTGGAGAAAGGGGAACCCTTGTGCCTCTGTAGGTGGGAATGTAAATTGGTGTACCCACCGTGGAAAATAGGATGGAGGTTCCTCAAAAAATTAAAAATAGGGGTGCCTGGCTGGCTCAGCCAGTAGAGTATGTGACTCTTGATCTCGGGGTCGTGAGTTTAAGCCCTGCGTTGGGCACAAAGATTACTTACAAAAAAAATTAAAAATAGAACTACCATACAATGCAGCAATTCCACTTCTGGGTATTTATCTGGAGAAAACAAAAACATTAACTTGAAAAGATATATGGATCTCTATGCTCACTGCAGCATTATTTACAGCAGCCAAGACATGGAAACAACCTAAGTGTCCATCGATAAAAGAACATAGAAAGGAAATATGATATACAAATACAATGGAGTATTATCCAGCCATAATGGTATCTTGCCATTCGTGACAACATGGATGGAACTTAAGGGCATTATGGTAAGTGAAATAAATTCAGACAGAGAAAGACAAATACCATATGATCTCACTCATATGTGGAATCTTAAACAAACATACAAAGCTCAAATACAGAGAATAAACTGGTGGTTGCTAGAGGCAGGGTGAGAAGTAGGTGAAGTGGTTCGTAAAGGCGGTCAAAAAGTGCAAACTCCCAGTTATAAAATAAGTCATGGGGATGTAATGTACAGCACGACAACTATAATTAGTAATACTGTATTGCACATTTAAAGTTGCTAAGAGAGGAATCTTTAAAGTTCTCACTGCAAGAAAAAAAATCTGAAACCACGTTCAGTGATGGATGTTAACTATTAACTAGACTTATTGTGGTGATCATTGCAAAATATACAAAAACATCAAATTATTATGTTGTATACCTGAAACTAATATAATGCTATATGTCGACTCTACTTCACCAAAAACAAAAAACAAAAACACAAGAAACAAACCAGCAGGATACCTCAAGTCCCACACACTTGAGAAACCTCCTGTTGACCCTCTCCCTCCCTCCTCACCGACTCAGGCACTTCTTTTGGGCTCTGGGGCTCCAGAAAACAGCCTGAGAAACACTACCCTGAACCCTTCTCTAAATGTGTGCCAAATCAATGAACTTGAAATGAGCAGGTTTTGAGACCTGTATTTCAATTCCTTGGTGCCCAGGGACACTCCTCTCCCCTTGCATTTCCACTAGAGGCTCTTACCATGTTCACATGTTACCTGTTTGTACTTTTGAGGCAGACTCCAGCCAAAAGCCTGCACTCTACCATCTTCCTTCTGGACGTGTGCCTTTACCTGGCGATACTGTTCTCTCTTCTGTTCTCTGCGTGAGGCTAAACTAGCTTCAGTTCTAAAAGGAAAAGAGATATCCCTTTTAATTAAGGGGATATAATAACAACAGCATCTCTCCCCCTTCCCACTAAGAGAGCAAAAATAACAACCAAAAAATTACATAATTTCAGAAGAGTTTACTTCAGACTTCTGCCTTAAGAAGTATTATCCTAAAGCTGGTCTTTTTAAAGTTTTGCGGGGGGTACAGCGTTCAAGCTTTAACAGATTAGCAAGCAGTCTGTTTTATTATGTTTAAACATCAGCCATCAGATTTCTATCAGGTTTCAGATTTTGGCCATATGAAAGGGAAAAATGCTTAAATATCTTTAGTTCCTCCCTTTTTTGTTCATTCAACAAACATTTACTGAGAATTTTCTAATGCCTGGGAATGTACTAGAAGTGACTGAAGATCAATAAATCAATATGGTCTTAGGAAGATAATAAAAGGTTCATTTCTGGGCCCCATTAATTTGTTTCCGAAGACAAAAGTGCAAACTGACTGGATAAGCTTGTGAATGATGGAGTAAAATAACAAAGAAAACTACCCTGAAAATAGTTGGTCTTTCTTTGGGCTATTTAAATTTTTGTGACTATATAATTTAACCCTAGTGTCCCTGAGCCAGGTTATCATACTCATTTTACAGGCAGGGACACTGGGGCTCGGAGAGGTTAGCTTGTCCAAGGTCATGGACCTAAGGAGTAGTAGAGTCAGGAGAGAAATTCAGCTACTTGTGACACCAAAGGAAATGTTCAAACATCCAGGATATAGGCTCATATAGGCCTTTAACTCTACTGATATTTGTCAGTGTTGTTATACCAGCAACAAGGAGACATTTTAAAGCAATTCTCTGTTTATGAAAGCCCTGACATGCAATTTTCATAAAAGATATTGACTACAAGTAATTTACTTAAAGGTACGCAGCCACATTACAAAAATGGTTTCTTTATAGACTTATTGTGAACCTTATAGCTGATCTGATAAGCGGCAAGAATATTCTTAACTGTTAACTTATTTTTAGAGCATAAGCACAAGTCTGGAAAATACTTACTCTTCGCTAAGGAAATCAAAGGCTTTGGACTTATCCCCAGGGAGCTGAGATAAGGTGCTGCTTCTTTTCTTGACAGAAGGAGTAACATGAGAGGTGGGTGCATTGTACTTCAAATTAACAGGTGGTTCAGGTTTCTTAGCAGTATTACTTGAGGAGCTAAAAAGTCGGCTGAAACTAAAGAAAAAAGTGAGAGTGAGAGAGAGTGAGTGAGAGACAGTAAGAGCCTTATTATATGCACTGTGAGAAACAATCCATAACTTTCCACAAGTTAGAATGCTTTTACAAGGCAATGAGTTAGAAACTGGCAGAAAGATTTTTGTAGTCATATACTACTTAGCAATTAACTCACTCACAGCCAAACTCACACATTCAGTAAAGAGAAACTATTGCTTAAAATGGCAGACCTTGTTCTTCAATTAGCAATTCACATAATGAAAGGAAGAAAGTCTTAAGTACAGGGAACTTCCTGTAATAAAGAAATAAAGTAAGATGGTTCCTAGCTCCTACTTGGTGAGTAGTGGTTAAATAGCAAGGTTATGGCTGCAAGATTTGAACAGAAGCTTAGTTTGCCAATTCTAAAAATAGTAAGAAAGCACTGGAACACATATTGCCATTTTAACATCTTGTACATATTTCTATTAAGCTCAAATCATAGATCTACCTTCACATCCACTGAAAAGAATGAACACTTCCAATAAACAGCAGATTCACCAAAAAATGGATGTTTTAAGCATAGTAAATGCACAGTACTTCTGGCAGGAACATAATTCAAGTCCAAAACACACAAATATACACACTTCTCAAACCTACAGACACTAAATTTCTAAGCTTTACTTTGTCAAGTTCCATAACAATCACAGAACCAGCGAATCCACGTTAACTTATTCACTGAGGATCCAGGTAATTATCAACTCTATGAATAATTTCCATAGTTTTTATTTAATTTAGCAGAAGATTCCACCAATGCACAACCAACATGATGCAGCTTACGATAGCATATGTTTTGTCCTCAAGAATAGCCTTACCGAGCTGGCATGCTACATATTAAAAAGAAGAAGTACAGTTTAGCCATATACTCCAAATTTTAAAAAGAAAGAAGACATAAAATCACACTTAAAAAAATTCTGACTGTAATCTTCTTGTTTCAAAGTGCTCTCTGATATCTTTATGTGTTTTTAGTTACTTACAACTGCCAAATGCTTGACCTTTTTTTTTCCTGCATGGCTGGATTTTCTCTTGATGCACTACATTTGAAAAGAAAAACAAAGAAAGAAAAAGTGTTTTATCAGTTAGGTGTTCTAGCTTTCTATCTGAAGAACAGAGGACCCAAGAAGTTCATGAAATACACAAAGGAGAATCAGCAATTAAATTCAGTAAGTAGTTGCTTTGACCTATCAACTGTCAGTCAACCTGTAAAGGCTAATACAACTAAGATAAATAAAACACCATCCCTTCATCAAGAGTCCAGTCTGCTAACAGTGACAAGACTGTTATCTGTGCTAAACAGGCAGCTAACATGCCTGAATGTTAATATTTAAAATTTTTTATTGAAGAGATATCCTCCAATTCTCCCTTATGTCAAAATACTGTCTTATAAATCCTAAACCCTTATCTTTACATAAAGGTCTCTATCATCTCATGCTCTAAGTTCTCATAAAATAACCTGTAACTTTACTGTTCTGATGTGTCATTTTTCACAGGACTAAAACTTTCCCATTACTGAAAAGATCACCAGAGATGGGGATAAACTGGTAGTTCAAGAAAATTTCAGAAATTTGGCACTCCATACCAATTTAGTAAGGTGGTAAGGATTCCGCTTTCACTATCAGAGTTCAGTTTTCACGGTTTTTTAAAGGACTGAATTTAAAACATCTTTTAATTCAATGAAAAAGTTAAAAGTGAGCTACCATTTCTTTTGTGGAACACCACATGGCTGTTAGAATTAAAAATAGCAATGATGGGGCGCCTGGGTGGCTCAGTTGGTTAAGTGTCCGACTTCGGCTCAGGTCATGATCTCACAGTTCGTGGGTTCGAGCCCCATGTTGGGCTCTGTGCTGACAGCTCAGAGCCTGGAGCCTGCTTCTGATTCTGTGTGTGTGTGTGTGTGTGTGTGTGTGTGTCTGCCCCTCCCCACTTGCACTCTGCCTGTCCCTCTCTCTCTGTGTCAAAAATAAATAAACATTTAAAAAAATGAAAAAAAAATAGCCATGAAAAGTAGAACCTGTCTATATACCTCAATTTTTAAAATATTTATCCATTATTTATTTAATACCCATTAAATGTGAGAGTTAAGAACAAGCTTCTTAGTACATCAGTTTCTTTGACCAATTAATGAAGATCAAATTCTGATCTCCTTCCTTGTTAGCAGCTATATGCAATTACAATTTTAGCAAATTGTCAATGTGCTATACAAAGTACTTTCATTCTAGTACAACATTGGTAAAAGATGTATAAACTGTTAAATAATGTAATCACAAACAAGTAAAAGTTGGAGGTTAAAAAATATGCTTTAATATGATGTATTGGTGTATATGTACTGTTATTGGTGAATCTGACATGGGAATCTAAACTAAAAAATATGGGCGGAGTGCCTGAGTGGCTTAGTTGGTTAAGTGTCCAACTTCGGCTCAGGTCACGATCTCACAGCTCGAGAGTTTGAGCCCCGCATCAGGTTCTGTGCTGACAGTTTGGAGCCTGAAACCTGCTTTGGATTCTGTGTTCTCCTTCTCTCTGCCTCTCCCCTGCTTGCACTCTGTCGGTTTCTCAAAAATGAATAAATGTTAAAAAAAAAAAAAAAAAAAATTTAAGTAAGGAACACTGTTACTAAGTATGACCATAAGATGGCAGCACTAGGTGTGATCTAAGATCCAACCAACAAAGATGTCAACAGAAGGTACATTTTGCATGAATAGTCAGAAAGGAGGGAAAACCAGACAAGAGTATTTTACAGAAAGACACTGAGAAAAATGACTTAGTTTCTTGTTTGGCACAAGAAATTTTTATCTTTTCCTGACATTATTGCAAAAGTGGTTGTCAATTTCTATATTCTTTTGAAAAATGACCATCATTCATAAGTAATAACAATTACCTTTTAGAGGTCATAGGAACATTTGCCAAGGGCCCTTTGCTCAAAAGGCACCCACTTTGATCACATTCTGTTCCTAATTCCTAGTGTTACTTTAGAAAGTATCTCCTACTGGGGTGCCTGGGTGGCGCAGTAGGTTAAGCATCTTGGTTTTGGCTCAGGTCATGATCTGACAGCGTGGGACCCTGCTTGGGATCCTCTCTCTTTCTCTCTCTCTCTCCCTCCCACGTTTGTGCACTTGTGGCTGCACGATCTCTCTCTCTCTCTCTCTCAAAATAAGTAAACTTCTGTAAAAATCCAAGTTAATTAAAAAAAAAAAAGGTATCTCCTAGTAAACAGAGTAAGAGGTTTGGATCCCCAAGGCAAGACTCTAGTTCTGAGTGAAGGAATGTTCAAACCTAGGAAACAATACTAGAAAAACACCAAGAGGCACTTCTCACCGAATCATCTCTGTCCATCGAACAGCTTCCTGAAGCTCCATCAATCTTTCTTTATACTGGTTTCTCTCCATTAGAACACGGGCCATCTCTACTCTAGTAAACCGCTTCCTCTGGGCTGTGGGAATATCACTCTGTAACGAAAAGAACACTGCAGATCACTCTGGGAGCCTATGTCTGTTTTGGTGTTATGTTAAACTTAAAGCTTTGAAACATTTCTTAATTTCTAATCTACTGGATCATTTAAAGAGAAATAATCTTCTAAAAATAAAATCAATAGAGAGATTTAAATAATTACCTATGATGAAGAAAGGTATACAATTTCTGAAAATAGAGATATTGGAATATACCGTAAGGAAAATACAAAGAACAGTGTAGATTTTGAACTACAACCAAAAAAGATTAACAAAATATATCTATATAGACTTAACAAGCTCGCCTGGAAATGTTCCTCTAATAACATTATTTTCAGTTGATGTTCTACAACAAATGCTAATTATTCAGCAATTTTTACAATTTAGTTCTGAAAGGGGTTCGTTTACCTCAGACTACCCATCATATACATATCCAAGGCTAGCACAGACAGTAAGTGTACAGCCTAGTTAGATTACCGAGGTGCCCAACTCTAAGAGTCACTAAAGCACCAACAGAAATACAACAAGTGTATTAACTAGAATTCTTCTTAAAGAGAGGAAAGGATGTGACTGTGGTTAAGACCCAAGAAGGCATGCTCAAGTCAACTTCCTTCTACTGTAATTCCTAAATGCTCTTCTGGGGAGGAAAGTTGGTTTAACTGCAGGGTTTCTGTTTTGCTGAGCAGAGTATACACATTGGGGATCAAAACGGAAATGGTGGAAAAGTTAAGAAAGAGGCTGAGCTTAGCACTCAGGAGTCTCCTACTTTGTCCTCTCCTTTAAACAGAAGTCAAACAGCAGATGATGAAAGGACTTCGAATCTGCAACATGGTAACCACACTACAAGGTTATCTACCCTCGCAGAAGACTTGTACTAGACTGTTCACAACAACATTGTTTGTGGTGTTGTAAAAAGCTGAAAATCACCTAAATGTACATTAATAGGAAAGCAGATACTTAAATTGTAATATATTCATACAATGGGATATATATAAAGCAGTGAACATGCAAAACTTACAGCATTGTACGGTAACACAAGTGATCTCAAAAACATAATACTGAGCAAAAGAAGTAAATCTTAGGGCACCTGGGTGGCTCATTCGGTTAGCCATCTGACTCTTGGTTTCGGCTCAGGTCATGATTTCATGGTTTGTGAGCTCAAGCCCCACTCTGACAGCAAGGAACCTGCTTGGGATTCTCTACCCACCCACCCCCTCCCTGCTCTTCCCCTGTGTTCATGCACACACTCTCTCTCTCAAAATAAATAACAAGTAAATCTTCAACTATGAAATAAAAAATAAAAAAAAATGAAAATTGAACCATATTTTGTAGTGATACATATATGTATGATATGATAAAAAAAATTTTTTTTTAATATATTTTTATGTTAGTTCTACTACGCCCAACATGGGGCTTGAATTCATGACCCTGAGATCAAGAATCACACACTCTACTGATTGAGCCAGGAAGGTGCCCTGATAAAATTCTTTTTTTTTTTTTTCCAAAGGTAAGAAAATGATAAATATAGGACAGTGGTCTCCTCTGGAAGGGGGGAGCACAGGGTATCTTCACTGTTTGATAATGTTCTAGTTCTTAGGTTAGGCGGTGGGGTCCTTATGTTAATTTATTATGTTTCATAACTTACATGTGTTATGTATATTTTTGGTATGTATCAAGTATTACATATTAGGGGCACCTGTGTAGTTCAGTTGGTTAAGTGTCCAACTCTTGGTTTTGGCTCAGGTCATGATCTCATGGGGTTGTGAGAAAAGCCCGCATTGGGCTTTGCACTGGGCATGGGGCCTGCTTAAGATTCTCTCTCCCTTTCCCTCTGCCCCTCTCTGTCTCTCAGAAAAGAAAAAAAAAGAAAAAAAAGTTTATAAACAAAAAGTGAGACTAAAGGGGCATCAATTAAGCATCTTCTACGGGGCACCCACATATCTCAAGGCTGATGCTTGACCAGCAGACACCTGTTATAGGAATAATAATCTAGAAGCCAGAAGAATTACTAGTATGCTAATTATACTGGCAAGAAACTCATATTCAGTCTTTTGAATTTGCATATGTTGGAAACAATATAAGCTGATTGACTCCTATTAAAGTTCTAGAGCTCATCTTTTTGTTTAATACTATTAAACAACTTTTATTATTAAGCTTTCATATTTCAAATTCAAAATTTGAGACAAAACAAACAATAATAAATCCCAAAATGTTTCAACTGGTCCTTGAGCTTGAACATGCAAATGCAGGTCAAGGCACAGAGCCACAAGAAAAAATAAGCACACCACAGGTCGCCAGAAAGCTCAGCACCTGGATACCATGTGGGAACACGAGCTATCCATTCAAGACCACAAACAGACCATCTCTTTTCTTTTTAAGTTTACTTTTATTTATTTTGAGAGAGAGCATGCACACGCAGGTACAAGCCAGCAGGGGAGGGGCAGAAAGAGAGGGAGAGGGAAGATCCCAAGCAGGCTCCATGCTGTCAGCGCTAAGCCAGATGGGGGGCTCGATCTGACAAACTGTGAGATCATGACCTGAGCTGAACTGAGTCGGGCACTTAACCGACTGAGCCACCCAGATGCCCCCCGACTTTCTTTTTATAATGCTATATCTAAAGATTAACAAGATTTTCTCGAAATAGCAAAATGTGGTAAGAAAAACAGTCCAAGATTGTAAACGTACATCATCATCGTCTTTTGCTTTTTGTCGTGCATCCTCAGCTTCTGCGCGAGCTCTAGGGGAAAAACGGAACATGTTATTTGAGTTGCACTCGTCTTTTCAAGGAATAAAAGAGTAGGTCACAAATGTTAATCAACACTAAGTGATTATCTGTCTCTTTCCAGAGTATTTAGCTGCTTTCACTTAGGGCAACACTGATGTAGCACTGTTCTCAGGGAAAAAACTGGTATCGAAGAAAGCGGGGTGAAGGAAAATAATGACTATTGCTAATTTCCTTACTAGCAAATTTTAGAATGGTTCTACTAACTTTTTTTCACATCATGACAGACCCAGAATGTGATCGTGGTATCACGGGGTGAGAGGAGGCGCAGGCTCACGGCACAGCGGCCTTTTCCCAGGCAGCTGGTACTCGTCTCGGGGTGACGCCTGGGCCCCTCTGTGGTACACCGGCAAAGACAGGTGGGTTCAGAAGATTCCAGAGAAAACTTACTTCCTAAGCTCTTCCTCCAGCTCCTTGTTCTTTTCCTCCAGCTTCAGTTTGGCCTGTTTCACAGCCTCCAGCTCCCCTTGTAGCACATCTTTCTCACAGGTCAGCTCATCCACCTTTGCTATCAAATCATTCTTCACTACATTCAGAGCATTTCTAAGAAACACGTATTTCGAGTGTACATTACAAATAAATACTCTTTCTGTCTTTCAGCTTATTCTCTTACAGACTCAAGTAATTATACAACCAAAGCTGAATAATTGAATACTTAGAGATATTCCATGTGGTGCCATTTGTAAATAAAGATTAAAAAACACAGAGCAACCATCTAAGTTTTTACTCTTCTCACTTATTGAAGAATACATGGATAAAGCAAGGCAGATCACCAACTAATGAAAATGACAGAATTAACTAAGATTAAATTTTTACAAAACGGCATCATCCATACGTGTACTGTTGTTAAGTTCTGAAAAAAAATATTACCTAATCGATAAAGTAAGGTTTATCCTTGAATTTACCTTTAATAATTGATGAGGAAAAAAAGTCTAAAGAAAAAAAAAACTGGAAGAAAATCTAACATATAGATCTTTTGGATACAGGTAGGTATAGTGCCTCTAACTGCATTCTATTTTGGATATACCTGGGTGTTCCAAAGATGCTCTGACATAGCAAATTAACAAAGGGCCACGGTCTGCTTTGCCACATGACTCAGAACTTGCCTGAGCCCAATATGTCTGAGGGCCTAAGACCCCCAAAATTATACCTGAAAACCTTCAATTATGGAGGAGAGCTCTGAAAAGGTGGCCTGGGTATACATCGAAACATGTATGCAGAAATAAAGACACCCCAGAGGAAAAAGGTAAGAAAATAGGCATTCCAGGGGAAGGAACAAAAAAAGCATAGGACATATGCAGAAGGTTGAGAGAAAGGCATGCACACTTGTAGAATGGAAAGGAGATGAAAAATATTTCTGCAAAAACCAGAGCAAACAAAACATATCCATCAGTGAAAGTAAGTCCCATCACCCATTTCAGAAGGGGAATGAGATAGGGTAGCGAGCCTGCAGTTGCATGCTGTGTTAATTTGAACAAGGGTCACTGACTCAGATGAGAAACTTCAGTATCTTGTGCTCCTTGTTAAAATTTTGGATATATACTTACTTGGTTTCCAACAGTTGTGTATTTTCTAATATAAGATTCTCAACTTCACGACCCATTCCTACCAAAACAATAAAATAAGAACTCTCAAAACACATTATCAAAAATTACATAAACTTGTATTATAGTAAACTATAGGCTCAAATTTTAATTTATAAATTTTACCTGTCCTTTAGTAACCTTATTTTGTCTATAATTTTATTTGATATATCTACTTGTGTAGGTTATAAAATCATAATTATCGATCATAAAACAAAGCTAAAGATTTTGTTAGCCAATTCTTTATAACTGTTAGTCTATATTTTGTTTCTTATAGATAGTATTTCAGAATGATTAAGACTTTTCTGCCAAATATTCTAAAAAGTAGCAGTACTTAGAGAAAAAAAAAGAGTAAGCATTAATACAGATCAAAAATCATTTCCAAATCACTGCTGATATTGTAGGCTTTTGCCTAAAAATTAGGTCTTACTAAGAGAGAACTGGCAGAAACAAGGCCAAAGAAAGACGGAACCCCAATGCAGATGAAACCTTACCAAAGAAATTATGGTCTTAAAGCCCATGCATTCCATGTAAAGCAAAAACAAAGAACAAGAAATGTTTTATGTAAGAAACAGCATGAAAAAAGATTATTAATCTGTAAAGTTTTATGCATGATATGAAATACATCTGGAATCACAGTGTTATGATTTAATGCATAATGATGTGCAAAAGACAGAAATTAAGATGATTTCCTTCATTTATAAGGATGCTCTTTGATATGTTTTACCAATTCTTTTACACAATGAAAATGGATTAGAATGAAAACCCCACATCAATAATATAAAGTTTCTCTCCAAGTGCCACCTCTGAAATGATAATGTTCAGTTATTACTTTACAGAATCCTGTTTAATAATTTAACGAGGACTGTAAGGTCGGCAGATAGAGCATTCAATGCAAGATCCAATGCAATGATCTTTAGGGAGAAGAAAGTTATTTAATTTGCTAATTATAAGAAACTGAAGAAATAAAACAACACACTAGGGAATGTATCTCAAAAAGTTACCAAATCAAAAAAGCAAAACAAAGCAAAACAAAAGACCCATCACTCACTTAACCCAGCTAATGCTGGAAAATACACATTCAGCAGAAGAAGTAATATTCACACAACCCAGCAAAACAGAAGGGAAATATCCTAAAGAAATATTTCTAAAGAAAACTACATAAGGAAAAGGAATTGTTTTTTCTTTAAATAATTTTTTTAAGGGTAGTATTTCTAATGGCTTAAAGATTATTTAAAACAAAACCAACTTAGGAATGCTAAAAATTCAATGCTTACATATACGGAACTCATATTTTGTCTATTATAATTATCTCAAATACTCTCAAAGATCAGGGTACTTCTACCATGAAGAATTAAATATCAGAAACAGTAGCTTATTTAATCATCTATATATTCTTCAAAAAGTGAAAATAAAGACAAACTAAAAAAGTTTCCAGATTCCAATTCCAAAATGAATTTTGGCAAGATACTGCTGAAATATGTGCTTTAAACACTAATGTTAACTTCCAATAAAGCTTTACAGTCAGAAGAAATAGGGTTTAGATTGGTTGAAAAAAGCTTATGTAATGACTGTGTTTGCTATAAACTCTCAAGCATGTAGGGAGATAAGCATAAAAGCTGAAAATATATGGAAGGCAAAAAAAAAAAAAATAGTTGAGCAGAAAAAAATGATGAGAAAGCATTACATGAGGATAGCAGCCAAGAACACCTAGCTTAAAAAGCAGTAATATTAAAGTATTTAAAAGCATACACACCAGAATATTCCCCTGGGTAAGCAGCCCAAGAGAAAAATGAATGAGAATCACAATTAGACTGTTTTTAGAAAGCAAGATCTATGCTCATTTGTGACAAAATGAGAGAAAGGAGACAATAAAATTTAAAAGATGTAGAGAAACCAACCATTAGCTGAACACAATGTAAATATTATAAATAAGAAAAAATCTTGAAATATGTACCATATGGGAATCATATCTGATAATGTAGTTTCTAAAGTTTACACATTCTCAGGAAGAGTTCTCTCAAAATCTAGTGTATAAATTTAATATGTGGTCAATAGGATTGTGCAAAATTTTCATTTTGAAATGTACTGATAAAAACTAACTCCTAACTATAAGAAAAACATAACTTGAAGTGGCCCCATTTCTATTCAAGGCTTCAACCAAACATAAACGTAGATCTAACATATTTGCCAACTCTACCTATTAAAAAACAAGCAAACAACTGCCTGGCAGTTTTGTAAATCATAGAAGTCTCCCTTGGATGTTAGCACCAATCCTCAAGCTACGTCCATAGCTGGGCCTCCAAATGATCTGTTAATCCCTTGAGAAAGTATGCACAATTTTGTCTACCTATACATGCATTTTCCCAAAAGTACACTGCTTTCTTATAAATTCTCCCATAAAGGAGTTCTAATTCTAAAAGGTGAAAGAATCACAGATTTAGAGGTGAAATAAAACTAATAGAACTACGTAGCAATCCATTCACTAAACTGCTGTGCTGTGTGCTAAAGACTCACTAGTGAGCAAAGGACAGAGTTGTCTTGGCCACACAGAGCTTAGAGCCCCAGGGAAAGGAGTATGTATACACTTATTGTAAAGAACAAAGTGTGGCACATCGAAGAAAGTGAGGTCCATGAGAATACATTTCATGGACAATGGAGCTTTAACTAGGGGATCAAAGCAGAATTCCAACAAGAGGATATGCAAGGGGATATAGAAAGACATAGATATATAGATTTTTTTTTTTTTTTTTTAAAGAAAGGGAGTAAACAAGCTTTGGTGATTGGTTCTCAAGGAAGCAGGAGAGATCCTGAATGGAGAACTGAGTGGACATTGAGCTCATTCATTCACTGAGACAGTACACTCTGGGGTAGGAATAGCCTTGAGGAACAGGACAACGAATGATGAACTGAGCTTTAGGCACATCAAGTGTAAAGCCCTATAAATCATCTTAGAGGTGTCTTGTGGGCTGCCTGGAAGTAATAGTCTGGGGCTCTAGAAAAAGATCTTAGAAGGAGATAAAAACTGTGGAGCACTTTTCTATGAAAGCCAAGAAACAAGAGCAAATAAGATTTCACAAAGAAGCATGCCTGGGGCACTGATATCTGAAAGGTGGGGAGAGAAGAGGATCCTGTAAAGAAGACTGAAAAAGAAAAGAGGCAGGAAAGAATGCAGGAAAGTCTGTTATCACAGAAACTCAGCAAAGATGGTGTTAAAGACCAATGCTACCTGAGAAGTCATATGAAAGAATGCAGATGGAACCAGAAGGAACCGCTGGATATAGCAAACAAGAAGGCTGTTTCAGGCAAGGAGAGTGCAGGGAAGAATGTCCACACAGACTGCAGGAGAAGAGGTGCGAGTGAGAAAAGGGAGATCCTGCCAATTTAAAGTAGCTACAAAGTCCGCTTTGTTCACTGATGTATCACAAGCATCTGGGAGATACCTCGCTGATACTGCTGCATAAAGCAGAAATGCAAAGAAAGTGAGTGATTGGGTGGAAAAGTGCTGAAGGTATAGGGTCAGAAGAGGGCAGTACTTTGATTTTTAAGTGGAAAAGATCTGAACATGCTTAAATGAGAATAGAAGAAGTAAAGACAGTAAAGTTGAAAATATAGAAGATAACAAGAGAAAGAAAATCCCAAGAGTAGGATGTATGATTTCCAAGTTCTAGAAAGTGGCCATAGAGAATACATGACTAAAGTGAATAGAAAAAGAACTGATGAAAATAAAGTCAAAGGATAAGGACAAACGGGGGTAGGGGGAGGTGCCTCTTTTAAATTAAAATCAGAAAAAAATATTCTAAATGCTGAGTATAGGCATAATGATTGCGAAAATTTATATCCTTGAACAAGAAAAGAGTTCTACAATAATATAGTAATTAAGAAAATGAATAATGAATCACAGAAATGGACTATGTACTTATTTATCAACCCAAGTCAATTAAAGAACTTTGGGAAACAATTTTGTTAGTTTCACTATTTTCCATTTAGTATTAAACTTCAATTGCTATCACAGAACTGTACAGAAGAGAAGCCAGGGAACACATGTATGACTTGGAAATTTCATTTACCATCTTTGACCACAAGGTATTCATGTAAGCATGAGTCACTACACTTAAGGTAATAGAGTAAAATCTTCTAATCTGGAACATTCTAGAGAAAAATATATCGGTATCTGAAAAAGGGAAAAGACACTAGTTTACAGTCTATTTCTTATTTTCAAAGTAGAAAGGAAACCAGAGTTATCAGGATTTTGCTGTTAACCTATTCATTATGCTTAATTTTCTGACTTAAAGAGTGGAAGCTTTCATCTGATTTAAAAGACCACAATTATCTCTAAATACTATGTGGCTTCTTAACTCTTTACAAAAAGTTAAGTTTGGAACCACCAACCTCAAAAATTATATTATTCAATACTGGATTATGAAGTAATAAAGAGTATACATTAAAAAAGCCCTTCATTCATGGGGCACCTGGGTGGCTCAGTCGGTTAAGCATCTGACTCTTGATTTCACCTCAAGTCATGATCTCACTGTTAGTGAGTTGGAGCCCTGCATCAGGCTCTGCACTGCCTGCATGGAGCCTGCTTGGGTTCCTCTCTCCCTCTCTCTCTGCCCTTCCTCTGCTTCCTCATTTTCTCTCTTTCTCTCTCTCTCAAAATAAATGAATAAACTTTAAAAAAAAAAAAAGTGCTTCACTCTGGTTAAATACAAAGAGCAGCATGAAAGAATTTTGGGGGGTATATTGATTCTGCTGGTGATTATAAATTGTGCCCATTTGTCAAAACTCAAAAAATTCACCATAAAGAGTGAATCTTACTGTATATAATAAACACTTAAAAACTCTTCTTTCTAACATCTTTTGCATATACCCTTCAATTTTGCCAGGGACTCAGTTTCCTAAACAGAACTTTTTATGCATAATTAAATGTTAACTAAAGTTACAGTGTAAATTTAAATGTTAAAAAATGGAATGTTCCTTAAGAATTAATCTTTAGCCCTCCTTGAGAAATGCAAACTCATTCAACTGCTTCCAATCTTTTACTTAGACTTTAACAGTGGAAGTCTATGACTAACTGAGAATAGTTTTATTTATGATAAACTTTCAATCTCCCTTCTGAAATAGACTGTGAGCTCCATTTAGACACAACTTACATTTCCTTCAAAAAATACTTCAAACTTTTGAGGACATAATGGTAATCAATAAATTTAACACAAATTAACACAAGCAATCCCATTCCATATTCACAAGAACTAACAAAGAGCACCTTTTGAGAACACTATATAGTCTTTATTATAATTACACTAATAGATACAAAAACTTTTTTAGAGACCAGTATCTATTCCAAAGGCATAGGTTTTTAATACGGTAAGATTTTCAATTTCTGTAAGGTTTTAAATTATAAGAAGGGTATATCAAAGCTAACTGACAGTAAGTTAGAATCTCATAATTACCATTAAAAGAAACTTTATAGATCACCTAGAGCAGGAGTCTACACATTCTTCATGTAAAGGGTCAGATGGTGACTCTTTTGTCTTTGTAAGCCATATGATCTCTGTTACAGACTACTGAACTGCTGTTGGGTCCAAAGCAACTACACATAATAAATAAACAAATGATAGTGGCTGTGTTCTAATAAAGTTTTATTCATACACACAGGAGAGGAGCTGGATTTGGGTCAGTGAGCCACAGCTGGCTCAATCTTTGAACAAGAATCCAGTTCCTTCATTTCATAGTTAAGAAACTAAGATTGGGAGAGGATAAGCCATTTGGCAAAGGTCACCAGATAAGTACTTAAAGAGCTAAATGCAGTATTCTTTTCAAACCAGGTGTTCTTCAACAACACAAACTCAAAACTGATTACATCCCATAAAGCTAAAACAGAATATTCTGTGAAATCTTAGAAAAAAAACAAGTATTATATATTCTTAATTAAAGTCAACAGAATTTAAGGAAATCTACTTAAGGGGCACCTGAGTGGCTGTCAGTTGAGCACCCGACTTTGGCTCAGGTCATGATCTTGCGGTTTGTGAGTTCGAGCACCACATCAGGCTTGCTGCTGTCAGCACAGAGCCTGATTTGGATCCTCTGGCCCCCTCTCGCTGCCCCTCCCCCACCTGCACTCTCCCCAAAATCAATAAATATTAAAAAACAAAACAAAAAAAAAAGAAAAGAAAAAAGAAAAGAAATGTACTTAAGCCAGGAACTATCTATCAGTCTATACACACACACACACACACACACACACACACACACACACACACCCCACTGTGCTCCTTATGTGTAATATTGTTCTTGGAATATAGCACAGACTCAATAAAATGTGCTATGTGAATTTCAAAATACAAATTTAAATGCAATTCAATTTGAGAGATATCCACATGCAAAGATGCTTTCATTTAAAATTTTCATAATCTCAAAAATACTTTCCTATTAATTACCTGAAAGTGCAATCACTGTGTGCTACTGAACTGTTGAGGGCATTTTAAAGTAATGTTCAATTAAATCATTTAAAATCTATTTTTAAAACAGTATGATACTTCTTCAGATAAGCTATCATACCTAGTAAATCCGCTCCTTCATCCACATCTCCAATTAGGCCTGAGCCAGCTGAAGACAGTTCTTCAAAGAGAGATTCTGTATTGCGATCAAAAGCTTTGTTCTCTATGCCTTTGGTGGGAGTGCTATGCAACAAAAACAACACAAACAAATCAACAAATGTTACAAAGACGCTGTCAACAGTGTAAAATGAATACAATAGGCAAGTAATTGCCTATTAAATTTATATTTAATACAAAACATAATTTCAAAAGATTTCTGAAAGGTTTCCTAAGAAATTCTCATCAAATTTCACAGATACAATGACTGAAGAGGGGTGCCTGGGTGGCTCAGTCAGTTGAGCGTCTGACTTTAATTTCAGCTCGGGATCTCACAGTCGTGGGATCAAGCCCCACGCTGGGCTCTGTGCTGATAGCATGGAGCCCGCTTGGGATTCTCCCTCTCCCTCTGTAGGCCCCCCCACGCCCCCCCCCCCAACAGCATTCTCTCTCTCTCAAAATAAATAAATAAACATTTATAACAAAAGAAAACAAAAGAACAAAACAAAAATACAGGATGAAAATACAGAATGACAGCCAACAGAGCACTGTTCTGCGTGGCATCTGGCACTGTATAAGCGCCTTACCAAGAATGCCTTACTGAATCCTCGCACCTACTCTATAAAGGAGGCGCTATCATCCCAATTTTATAGAAGAGGAAACTAAAGAGATTTAGGAACTTGCCAAGATTGTCCAGCAAATGAGAGAAAGAGGCAGGATTCAAACCTAGACAGTCAGGTTTCAGAATGCATGATGTTAACTACCGTGTTATATGTTATCTGGGTATAACTTGGCATGGCCGTTTTATTTTTCTTTTAAGGGAAATTACAGAATCTATTAAAATTTATAATATAAATACCCACTGACCCAAAAAGCCAATGTCTAAAAAAATCATAAAAAAACCCTGTCATAAGAAGGAAATTACAAATGTAAAAGGATGATCAGAGTAGCATTCCTATAGTAGCTAAAATTGAAATGACCTAACTGATCATTAACAGGACAGAGGTAAGTTATGGATATACATAAAAGTTAAAGACTTTTAACTTTATAGTTAAAAACATCAAAGTAGAGCTTTACAAACTAAAGAAGCCCATTATATAGAGGTGCTTTTTGTTTTTGTTTTTTTAAAGCAAGTTACAAAACAGTGTATATATAAGCCCTTTATTGCAGGAATATGGAAGGAAATGGGGAAATGTTTGTGTGTGCACTAACATTATCCTGAACAGGATTTCTAGTTAAACTTGGTGGACTAGACATAGTAATTTGTGACCCAATAGGACATAGAAAATAGATAAAGAAATTGCAGCAGACGAAATGTGAACAAAATTCTGTTAAGATAGAAAACAGGCCAGTAACAGAAACTGATTTGACAGACCAGAAAAATCTGATAAGCCACTGGGGTTTAGGGAGGATTGAACACAGCACGTTGCCAGAACCTCTGAGAAGCCCAGGAATTGAAGGAACCAGCAATCTATAGACAGGTGCATGCAAGGGGGAGCCTAAAACAGAAGGGTGGGACAAAAGCACAAGAAACCCTATGACAGTGAGGTCCAATCCTCCGGAACAGTGACACCTCCCCCCCGCCCCCAGAGAACTCTTGCTTTTGGCTCAGGTCCTGATCTCAAGGTCATGAGATTGAGCCCCATGTCGGCATGGAGTCTGCTTAAGATTCTCTCTCCGTCTCTCTGCCCCCGCCCTGCTACTAACCTAAGCCTAAGCAAACAAAACAAAATCCCACTAGGGTTTTACTGAGTCCAGAAAAAACAAAGTTGTAAAAGAAAGTAAATGTAGTCAATATATTCTGTGGCTAAGCTGTGATCAGTATTTATATAGTCATGATGATTTAAATAATGAATGTTAATTTAACAAACACAGAGACAGAATTATATTGGGAGGATGAAAGGAAGGATGGTGATTTAAGGAGCTATCCTTGTCATCTTTCACTGTAAAGCCAACAGCTAGTATCAGCGTTTTTAAAATCTGGTTCTTTGGGGCACCTGGGTGGCTCAGTCAGTTAAGCATCCGACTTCAGCTCACGTCATGAACTCACTGTTCATGGGTTCAAGCCCCATTTCGGGCTCTGTGCTGACAGCTCAGAGCCTGGAGCCTGCTTCAGATTCTGTGTCTCCCTCTCTCTCTGTTCCTCCCCTGCTCTCACTCTCTGTCTCTGTCTCTCTCTCTGTCAAAAAAAAATAAATAAAGATTTAAAAAAATTTTTTAATTACAAAAATAAAATAAAATCAGGTTCCTCATTTGATCCACAGAATACAGAAAGTGATTTGAGTGACTGTTGTCTCCATTCTAGATGCACAGGAGTGTAGCTAATTCATTAGCACAAGGGATGCCCTGGGGCATTAGGACTTAATTTTCTCACAGAATCTCAGCTGAGAAACAGAAGGAGCAAGGAAGAGAACCATAAGGATGTGATTCCGATACCTGAAGAAAAATGGCAAAAGAGAACTAAGACGTGGCTGCCGCCACACCACAGCCTCAGCTGTGCCGAAGCCCAAGTTCTCCATGGACAACCTGTGAAGGCCGCTCTAGTGAGGTCAATTGGGGCTCAACATGCTGGGGGAGAGTTGAGCTCAACACTGACCTGCCCCACAAGAAGGTTGGTATCAATTCCGAGCACAGCATGGACACTCGCTGGAGACCCTGGGAAAACAGGCAAAGCTGTTTCCCACCTCGGCCCCAAGTAGCAAGGGCCTGGATCCCTGCTCCCAGGACGGACCAAAGGGGGCATGACGCTGATCCCTCTCCTGCCTTCTAGACAGACCTGGGGCCTGGCAGTCCTGCCCAGCAAGGGGAGTTCCTACAGAGAGCCTTCCTTGCCCTGTTCATTTCCCCAGAAAAGTTGAGCCACTTTTGTTGGGGCAGGGGGTGGGGGGTGGGAGGAGAGAAAAAGATAATGAAGAAGAGAGAGACACTGCCTACTGGGAATGGGACTGAGGGGTGGGCAGGGGCAAGGGACTACTACTGCCCTTCAAATTTTGTATTATTACCACTTGACCTTAATACTGCATACATGTATGAGTCTAATAAAAATATTTTTAACTTTTACAGAGGTTCAGAATGACAAAAGCACACAAGTGCTTATAAGCAGCAGCATCTCCTAGGTTAGGAGAGGACAAATAAAAAGCAAATTTCACTTTTTACACTCTGCATTGTTTACACCTTTAAATAAACAGTAAGGAAAAGATGTTTTTGGGAATGCAAGCTGGTGCAGCCACTCTGGAAAACAGTATGGAGGTGTCTCAAAAAAACTAAAAATAGAACTACCCTACGACTCAGCAATTGCACTACTAGGCATCTATCCAAGGGATACAGGTGTGCTGTTTCGAAGGGACACATGCACCCCCATGTTTGTAGCAGCACTATCAACAATAGCCAAAGTATGGAAAGAGCCCAAATGTCCATCGATTGATGAATGGATAAAGAAGATGTGGTATATACATACAATGGAGTATTACTCGGCAATCAAAAAGAATGAAATCTTGCCATTTGCAACTATGTGGATGGAACTGGAGGGTATTATGCTGAGTGAAATTAGTCAGTCAGAGAAAGACAAAAATCGTATGACTTCACTCATATAAGGACTTTAAGAGAAAAAACAGATGAACATAAGGGAAGGGAAACAAAAATAATATAAAAACAGGGAGGGGGGACAAAACAGAAGAGACTCATAAATATGGAGAACTGAGGGTTATTATAGAGGTTGTGGGAGGGGGGATGGGCTAAATGGATAAGGGACACTAAGGAACCTACTCCTGAAATCATTGTTGCACTATATGCTAATTTGGATGTAAATTTTAAAAAATAAAAAATTAAATTAAAAAAAGAAAAGAAAATTAAATTAAAAAAAAAAAAAAGGACACAGTCTTTGAAATCAGAGTCTTAGATTGAATGCCAGCTCCACTTGCTAACTTGGTAATCTTGGGCAAGTTACTATACAATTCTGAGCTTCCTTGACTGTTAAATGGGGATAAAGATATTTACTTCATAAGGTTGCAATTAAAACTATATTAAATGAGGAACACCTGGGTGGCTCAGTTGGTTGAGCGTCCAACTTTGGCTTAGTCACGATCTCACGGCTTGTGAGTTTGAGCCCCGCATCAGGCATTGTGCTGAACAGAGCAGAGCCTGCTTGGGATTCTTGCTCTCTCTCAAAATAAATAAACTATATATATATATAATATATTATATAAATATATATATTTATATATGTATATGTATTATATTATATAAATATATATATTTATATATGTTTATATAAATACATATATATAAAATATTAAATGAGGATAATGACAATACCACCTAACATTTTATTAAAGTAGGCCCTTTGCCAATGATTTAACATACATTTACTTCTCACAATCATCTTAAGTATTATCAGAATTCTTTCCTTTTTTTTTTTTTTAATTTTTTAATGTTTATTTACTTTTGAGAGAAAGAGAGAGACAGAGGCGTGAGTTGGCGAGGGGCAGAGAGAGGGAAACATAGAATTTGAAGCAGGCTCCAGGCTCTGAGCTGTCAGCACAGAGCCCGACACAGGGCTCGAGTTCATGGACGACTGGAATTCATGGACTGCTAGATCATGACCTGAGCTGAAGTCAGACGCTTAACCAACTGAGCCACCCAGGCACCCCAGAATTCTCTTTTATGGATGAAAAAATATATCTCAGATTCAAATCCAAGGCAGTATTTGAACCCACATAGTCTTACTCTAGGTTCACGCTTTTAACCATGACTGCAGTGATCAATCAATGGTAATTTTACAGTCATTATTATTAAAGGATAAATGTTATGGATGAAATTAGGAGAAGGGAAGTAGCTCCTGTGTGACATTCTTGAACATCCATATGCTTTAGACGACCTTGATTAAGATTTAGATGACACATAACAGTTCTCTTGCCACCACTAAACAGCCTCCCCATGTAAAATGAGACTGATTTCTTCCAATAATGATAGCATTACAGTTTAGGGGGTGGGGGGAGTCGTTTTTGTTTTTGAGTAGGCTCCAACGCCCAGCACGGGGCTTGAACTCACGACCCTGAGATCAAGAGCCATATGCTCCACCAATTGAGCCAGCCAGGCACCCTGAAATCATTTTTTAAGGGGGTACATAATCGTTTTCCTGATCTGGGGGAAGGAACAAAGTTTGCTCAAATTGTTACTTCCCCTACTCCTGTTTCTGTTTCCTCAAATTCCAGAAAGTATTGGTTACACCTTGGCTGTCTTTTTCCCCTGTCCTTCCGTATGTTTCTAACCCCTGATGCTGCAATGGCAACATTTCACAAAATATTTAAACCATTTCAAAAGTGGAAACTGGAATATAATACCAACATTTCTTCAGCAAAACATTTGAATGCATTTTTTCTGCCCAGAGACCAGAGAACAACAGTATGCTTCTGGGAGAGGGGAAAAGGAAGGATAAGATGTCTTAATTTAACATTTACGGTACCTTGAGCCTTTATATCCACTGAGATCTTTGTCCATATCCAACTCAGGAGTGGATTCAATGATTGCTTGAACTTCTGACTTCTCTTCATTTTCAGCAGAACCTTAGGAAAAGGACAAGATGACATAAATAATGCATATATCACATACTGCCCCTAATATAAAAATCCTGTTGCTTTAATGGTTGTAAATTCATCATTTCAACATAAAAAAATTTTAAGGAGTGGGTTCTAGGAAACATGGGGTTAGACAACATGTCATATATTCAATTAACAGTCAATATCAGAAACCGGTTTGTTTTGGGTTTCTTGGGACACAGTCCATTGCATCCCAGGCCAGAACGCCTTGTTTTTGTTTTTTACTAACTAAGGAGTGAAACACAGAGAAATTAAAGATGAAGACTTATGATCTAAGGCCAGGGGCAGAAAAAGACTGTTCTCCTGCGTTTCAGGCTCCCGAAACCCAGCTGTCCAAAATTTTATTTGATCATCACCTCTTTTCAGCTTATTTACAATTGAAGATAATTTTATAACTCTAAAGCAGTAACACTCCTAAAATGTATCTTTTCATACCCACATGATCTTTTCCAGAAAGTAACTGAGGTAAGAACTGAGGTCACTTACCTGTTGATACATTTCTAGTTTCTTGAGCTACCTGTACTTCAATATGCTTGCTTATCTCTGACTTATTTGGTGTATCTGCAGCCTTCACAAATCCTTCATTATCTTCCTTTAAGGGAGTATCCGTAGGAATTACTGCCACATCTGACGCAGCTGTTGATGGAGTGGTAGCTTTAGATCCTCCTTGGCTAACATCAGAAAGTTCATCCTACAAAATAAAAAGAATTATGGTAAAATCTTTAAATGATTCATTTACTTTAAACCGTTTTCTTAAATGGGTTAAGGAAAAGACTTACAGAGAGAAAATTCTATTAAAAAATCAGTAACAGTCACTGACTGAAGGGCACCCAGGTGGCTCAGTTGGTTAAGCATCCAACTTGGGCTCAGGTCATGATCTCACAGTTTGTGAGCTGGAGCCTTGTGTCAGGCTTTGTGCTGACAGCTGAGAGCCTGGAGCCTGCTTTGGATCCTGTGTCTCCCTCTTTCTTTGACCTCCCCTGCTCACCCCGTCTCTCTCTCTCAAAAATAAATAAACATTAAAGAAAAAAAAAAAAGACTTAGTGAAGTGCTTACACATACTAAGTATTTAAAGTGTTAGCAATTATTACAATTTATAACAATACACTCTGCACAACTCTGAGAGTTCTGAAACACATGGCCTAAGGCAAAAGTATAAATAAACGTAACTTAAAAAATTAAATTATGCTATGGTGGGGGATGATCTTTAGTGACTTTTATTTCTCCCTTTAAAATGCTATCCTTTTTAACTATTAAAGAACGTTGTTAAAAACTAACAATATACCAAGCAAAATTAAAGCATACTCTAAGCTTTGTATTACACCATCTGAGAGATTTAGGTTGGTTTTGGTGCTGAGAAGTCAGAGTGTGCTCAAATTCAAATTTAAAACTCTACCCAAGTATAAGAAAGCATTTTTGTCATACGGTCAACTACTGGTGCTATGGTGGACAGAAATTACAATGAAAGCAATCACACTTGGAGAACTTTATCACCAAAACTCTTAGCTTTACAACATTAAAACATTTTCACCTTCATTATCATCTCCTAATATTAATTTGCTATCATGAATTTTGATGTAGTACAAATTTCACTACCAAGAGTGGCTGAACAAATATAAAACCAATTACCAGATGAGAATATAGACTTACGTAAATTGTATTTGCTGTGGCAAATCAAGAGCTCTTTGTCCAGAAGATGTGGTGTATATATACAATGGAATATTATTCAGCCATAAAAAAATAATTAAATCTTGCCATTTGCGACAACATGGATGGAGCTAGAGAATATTATGCTAAGTGAAATAAGCCAGTCAAAGAAAGACAAATACCATATGATTTCAGTCATATGTGGAATTTAAGAAACAAATGAACAAAGTGGTGAGGGGGAAACAAACTGAAAACCAGACACTTCACTATCCTGAACAAAAACATGGGTCGCAGAGGGGAGGTGGGTGGAGGGATGGGTGAAATAGATGAAGGGGATCAATGAGTATACTCATCTTGATGGGCACTGAGGAGTATATGGAACTGTTGAGCCACTCTCTCATACACCTGAAACTACTATAACACTGTCAGTCTCAAATATAACACTGAAACTAAATATTTATAAATAACTGACATTATATGACTGAATATATATATACATATATGTGTGTGTGTGTGTGTGTGTGTGTGTGTGTGTGTGTATATAAACTGAATAAATAACTGAAATTAAAGTTTAAAAAAAGTTCTTTATCCCTTCCACAGTGTCCTGCCCTCAACTCTTCATCCCTATCCCAGGCTCTGAGGGTTGTTGTTATTTTTTTCCCCTGATTTTTGTTTGTAAATGATGAGACGTAAAACATCACAGAATGTGAATGCCACTCCAGCATGAGTTACCCATTTAAGAGTCTGCGTATCGTGGCTCTATTGGTGGGCTTGAGCTCTAACACATGGTTAAAACCCAAGTGTTTGCCAATGATGTTCATCCCAGAAAATGCGTGCTATTCTCCACATTTATTTATTTTTGAAAGACAGAGAGACACGGAGTGTGAGTGGGGGAGGGGCGCGACACAGAATCTGAAGCAGGCTCCAGGCTGAGCTGTCAGCACAGTTTGCAGGGCTCAAACCCACAAACCATGAGATCATGACCTGAGTTGAAGTCGGATGCTTAACCAACAGAGCCACCCAAGCGCCCCTACATATATATACTTCTAAAGAAAGAGTGTACATATGACATAATTTGTAACAGCAAAAAACTGCAATCAACTTAAATGCTTCAAAACAGATTAAGCAAATTACACCATATCCATATAAGAGACTAATATGCAGCAATTAAAAACTGTGTTGTAGAAGGGTACTTCCTGAAATGGAAAATTTTCAAAATATTTTGCAAATGAGACTGGGAATTGAAAGAATTCAGTGCAGGGGTGCCTGGGAGGCTCAGCCTGTTAACCATCTGATTCTCGATTTTGGCTCAGGTCATGATCTCACGGTTATACGATTGAGTCCCTCAGCACGGAGACTGCTTGAGATCCTCTCTCTCCCTCTGTGTCCCTCCACCACTCACGTGCACACATGTGCACACGCACACTCTCTCTCTCTCTTTCAAAAACCAAAACAGAACAAAAGAACAATTCAGTACAGTATGAGCAATTTAAAAAAATATGGCTAGAAAAAGCTCTGTTACAACAATGATTTTGATAGTGGTTGCGACTGGGTAGTTGGATAATGAGTGATTTTTGCTTTTCCTTTTGCCCTTGTTGACATATATATATGTATGTACACACACATATATATACATACATATATGCATATACATGTAAGTAGAAAAAATTACAAAACTTAGAATATAAATCTATATATGTAGTCTCAAACTTCTAGCTATATAAAGTGGCTACAGATAACAGGTAAAAAAACTTTTTACTGCTTTTAATATTTCTCAGTTCCTAAATTTTTTAACGGTAGGCACGCATTACTATCATAAAAAGGAAAAAAGTAAATTAAGTTTAAAATCAATTTGAATTGGGGCGTCTGGGTGGCTCAGTCAATTGAGCATCCGACTTTGGCTGAGGTCATGATCTCGTGGTCTGTGAGTTTGAGCCCCGCGTCGGGCTCTGTGCTGACAGCTCAGAGCCTGGAGCCTGCTTCAGCTTCTGTGTCTCCCTCTCTCTTCCCCCCGCCCCCCGCCCCCCATGCTCTGTCTCTCTCTGTCAAAAAAAAAAAAAAAAAAAAAAAAAAATTAAAAATTTTTTTTAAAAAATAAAATAAATTTGAATTAGTATAACTAGATGGAAGTTATCTTTCACTTTGGAAGAAAGTTTTGAGAAAACCATTCATACTACTAATGAATTGAGAGCTATCCATTCATTACTGCCTTGTAAGTTTAAGATAACTGCTTATCTGTCACCTGAAGTGCAACACTAAATAACCACATGCTGATAAAATTAGCTATAATGTGGAGAGCCTGGGTGCCTCAGTCTGTTAAAGGTCCAACTCTTGGTTTTGACTCTGGACATGATGCCACAGTTCATGAGATGGAGCCCTGGGTCAGCAAGAGTTGGACACTTAAACAAGTGAGCCACCCAGGCACCCCACAAAGAAAATGTTTTATATTTGTCATGGGCTATCCAAATAACATGAGGTTTTTTTATCTGTAACTTACTTCCCTTTTATACTTTTACCATATAAAAATATTTTACACTCATTAAAATAGCTCACTGTGTGGGCTGTACTTCTGGATCTCAGGGACACAGCATGAGAGCTGAGGAGGGAAAAGCTGTGAATTTCAGGGGACAGTTTTCAAAAGTGGCATTTCTTGTTGGTCCCCCAAGCAGTGGTGACATAAAGCTCCTGAGATTAGTAAAAGCACTGACAGGAAAAGTATCTGCTACAGTGTTTGCTTGGAGGCACCATATTCTTTTAAAGAAAAAAATTTTTTTAATGTTTATTTTTGAGACAGAGGAAGACAGAGCACAAGTGGGGGTTGGGGCAGAGAGAGAGGGAGACACAGAATCTGAAACAGGCTCCAGGCTCTAAGCTGTCAGCACAGAGCCCGATGCGGGGCTTGAACCCACGAACCGTGAGATCATGACCTCACCCGAAGTCGGACGCTTAACCGACTGAGCCACCCAGGTGCCCCTGGAGGCACAATATTCTTACACTGCACCTACTACAAAAGAAATTATGAAATTCTGTCACTAACAAGGCCTCCAACTAAGATACAGTGAAGAAAGACCAGCCTAAATCTTAACCTGTTAAAAGATAAAACACATCACTTTTGGTCAACAGTAGGTTCATAAGATAGCATATGCAAAATGAGAGAAAATTCTTATTAGAACCTAATGGAAACTGGGAGCATTTATATAAATTATTCAATATAAAGTTGTTACAGGGGAGTTGCATGCTATTATTTGACATTCAGTCTGTGACTTGTGGAGACTTCCAATTCCTATTTTATACCAGTCATTTGCCAAGTTGTACTGTTTTAGCTAATGGTCTTTTTTTTTTTTAAGTGTTTATTTAAATTCCAGTGAGTTAATATACAGTGTAATATTAGTTTCAGGTGTAGAATATAGTGATTCAACACTTCCATACATCACCAAGTGCTCATCACAACAAGTGTACCCCTTAATCCCCATCACCTATTTAACCTACCCACCTCCCTTCTGGGAACCATCAAGTTTGTTCTTTTTTTCCCCCCTTGCTCATTTGTTTTGTTTTCTAAATTCCACATATGAGTGAAATCATATGGTATTTGTCTTTCTCTGACTGACTTGTTTTGTTTAGAATTATACTCTCTAGCTCCATCCATGTCTTTGCAAATGGTAAGATTCATTCTTTTTTATGGATGAGTACTATTCCAGTGTGTGTGTGTGTGTGTGTGTGTGTGTGTGTGTGTGTGTGTGTGTGTGTGTATGCATATATATACCACATCTTTATCCATTCATCAGTCGATGGACACTTAGGCTGCTTCTATAGTTTGGCAATTGTAGATAATGCTGCTATAAACAGTGGGGTGCATGTTACCCTTTGAATTAGTATTTTTGTATTCTTTGGGTAGATACCGAGTAGTGCAAATTGCTGGATGATCGGGTAGTTCTATTTTTAAATGTTTGAGGAACCCCCATACTGTTTTCCAGAATGCCTGAACCAGTCTGCACTCCCACCAACAATGCACGAGGGTTCCCCTTTCTCTGCACCCCTGCCAACACCCGTTGTTTAGCTAAGTCTCAATTACAATTGCCTCTTTATGTGAAGACCACTGCCCTACCAATTCCAATTACCTGGTGTCCTTAACACATCCTCTTCAAACATGTGGCACTGGGTGCCTTACATGGTTGTCAAATCTCTATCAAATGTACTGATTTTGTAACCCATTTCCCCCCTCCAGTTTTTACTGGATTCTCACATTGTAGGCTGAGCATGTCACTGGAGAATGTCCACAAAAAGAAGGACGCTGATTTGGGATTCCAGTGCTATGCCTATAGGGGAACGGTGCTCTGATGCATATTAAATTGTGTTTTAATAGAATAGGCGTCCTTCAAAGATGTTATGTGAACAGGCAAAAAGCACAAAAAGATGCTCAACGTTACTAATCATCAGAGAAATACATATCAAAACTACAATATTACCTCACACTCATTAGGATGGCTATCAAAACAAACAAACAGAAAACAACAAGAGTTGGTGAGATGTGGAGAAATTAGAACCCTTGTACACAGTTTGTGGGATTATACAATGGTACACCTGCCCTGGAAACAGTGTGGTATTTCCTCAGAAAATTAAAAACAGAACTGCCACATGATCAATCCAGTAATACCCCTTCCAGATATACATCCAAAAGAACTGAAAGCAGAATCATGAAGAGATACTTGCTCACCCATGTTCATAGCAGCATTATTCAAAATAGCCAAGAGGTTGAAGACCCAAATGTCCATCAAGAGATGAACGGACACATCAAATGCGGTCTATATAGACAATGGAGTATTTATTATTCAGCCTTAAAAAGAAAGGAAATCCTGAAACATACTACAACGGAGATGAATCTTGAGGACATTATGCTAAGTGAAATAAGCCAGTCACAAAAGACAAATACCACATGATTCCACATAGATGAGTACCTAAAGTAGTCCAACTCATAGAAGAGAAAGTAGAATGGTGGTTACTGGAGCTGGGAGGAGGGGGAACGAGCGACTTGTTTAATAGGTATAGAGTTTCATATTTGCAAGACGAAAAACCTCTGGAGATCTGTCTCGCAACCATGTGAATATTCTTAAAATGGCTGAACTGTGTACTTTAAAAAATGAGTAAGATGGTAAATTGTGTTGTTGGTTTTTTTTTTTAATTTTTATTATAGTCTGTAGAGATACAGACTATGAGAGAGGGAGACACAGAATCCGAAGCAGGCTCCAGGCTCTGAGCTGTCAGCGCAGAGCCCGATGCGGGACTTGAACTCACAACTGTGAGATCATGACCTGAGCTGAAGTCAGACGCTTAACTCAGGCACCCCGAGTAAGATGGTAAATTGTATACTGTATGTATTTTACTACACACAAAAGAAAACAGGTGTCATTACTTTTAGCTTCACTTGAGATACCATGGCGAAAGCTATCTGGTCTTTGTGCCCTTTTCTTACTGGTTTTAGAGATCAGGCTAAAAGTCTACAAGCCTTTAGATAGAAAATATTTTCAGTTGTTCCATTCATCAAACGCCTCCCTCGTGTGCTCAGTCCTGTACAGAATACATAGGTCATGTGTTAGTCCCCACTGCCCCATAAGTATTTATGTTCTGAGACACTGTAAGTTTACAATTACTGAAGATAAATTATTCCACGAAGGACAACTTGGAAATGTCCAGTGTTTTCCTAAGTAGCCTGCTTGACTTCATCTGAAATAAACCAAATAAAAGTGCAAGCAACTCTGTTACATAAGTCTGTCTTTTTTTTTTTTTAATGTTTATTTACTTAGGGGGGAGAGAGAGAGAGAGAGAGAGAGAGAGACAGCACTAGCATGCGTGCGCCAGCCAGCAGGGGGGAGGGGCAGAGACAGAGAAGAGAGAGACTCCCAAGCAGGCTCAGTCCCACAGACCTCGAGATCACGACCTGAGCCAAAATCAAGAGTCAGATGCCCAACTGATCGAGCCACCCAGGCGCCCCCTAAGTCTGTCTTTTGGAGTCAAAGATTTTTAAGTCTAATGAAAGTAAAGACAAAATTACAAGAGGTAACCAGCTCCATGAATCCCCACTATAACACTTATCACCTTATATTTTAATTTTTATGTTTACATTTCTTTCTCCACAAGTAAAAGTGAAATGTCTAAAGCAGTGGTTCTTAAGCTCTTTTGATTTACAACTCTCTGTATGGCATAAGAGAAACACAAAATTCTGTGTGTACATTTATTTTCTGGAAAGTTTCATAACTTTGATTCTTAAAGGAGCGTGTGACCCAAAGAAACACTGAGGACCTTAACTCTAGACACAGTTAGATGGACTAACTCTAGATGTTAATTATACTTTGGGTTTAAGAAAATTCTGATTACTAAAGGAGAAGTATGAATGTCTTGGCCCTGAGGATATTTCTGAACAAAGGGGGCGCTGTTTCACGGTCACTGAGAGATGAAGGGCTTCCATGGACCTGGGTGAGTAGTGGGTAGCAGAGAATCTTATTTGTTGTCCTAACCTATCCCCAGTGCCCAGCATATCAAGACTGACGTGAAGAAGGCTCACAACAGTTGTTTAGTCAATAAAGCCGAATGGTGCCCTGATTGAAGCTAAAGAAATCTGCTCAACTAGGGAGGCAGCCCACGGGAAAATGACACGCTGGGGCAGTCTCCAGGATACATACAAGTTATGTCCATTCTGTCCCGAGGAAGGCATCTGCAAATTTGTACAGGGGTATCTGTATGTTTCTTACCTAGGAAATGGATAGATGGAAATAGGCTGAATTTCCATAGGATTTACTTATATTTTCTCTCCTTTATTTTAAAACACTGGCTTTAGGGGAGGAATAATTTATAGATTACAATAAAGCCCTAGCAACCACTGGAGTTTCTCCTGTATTTCAGTGAAAAACATCAGTAGTCTTGAGAACAGCAGATGAGTAAATAACCAATAGTTAATCGCTTTTGTTTACTTTCTGTAAAGTGATCTGAAACACCATTCTCACATTCTGTTCTACAGCCTTCAGAGGTTCAGGACCACTCCTGGGAAGAAGGAAATATTATACAAGAGATAACAAGATCATGTATTTACTGGGTATATCTGGCTTGCTCTACCTCTCAGGATAATAAGATCTCTGTAACCTACTGTTGTTGTTGTTGTTGTTGTTGTTGTTGTTGTTGTTGTTTGGGGCTTTTTTTTTAATGTTTATTTATTTTTGAGAGAGAGCAAGTGAGCAGGGGAGGGACAAAGAAAGAGGGGGACACAGGATCCACAGTGGATCCACAGCCAGCTCTGTGCTGAGAACCTGATGTGGGACTCAAACTCATGAACCACAAGAGCATGACCTGAGCCAAAGTTGGATGCTTAACCGAACGAGCCACCCAGGTGCTCCATAATCTACTCTGTTAAAATGAGGGTTTGGGGGCTTTGTTTTAATTTGATTTAAAAACACCTCCTTAAGCCTCTAGTTTAAAAGATAATCATGGCTCAGAAATCAGCACTTGGATCATGTCTTACCTAACTCTTTACCAATAAATGGCACACCATTTAATCCTTTTGTCTTTTCACACAACTCTGAAACCCTCCTGAAATCTATTCTAATCATCTTGCATACTTAACATGCAAAACATTCCAGTACACTTGGAAATGTTTACTCCACCCTCCTCTCATCCCACTACCATATCTGAAACTGTTAGATATCACTAATAATCGAAGGATGACCAAGATTGAAATCCTTTTTCACAAAAACAACTATTTGTTCATTTTCTTTGTTTCTATCTCTACATTTGCCCTCTATAAGACAAGTGTTTCTCTCAAACACAAAGCAACCATAAGCTTTAAATATTCTTGGTCTGGAAATTCATCAAAGTGTTTTTCAAAGCCTAAAATACGGCTGCTAGCTCTCTGTTAATTCTCTCAAAAAGCCATAGATTATCAAGGCATGATTCACTTTATAAAAAACACACCGCCTTTCAATGTTTGTTATATGATCTTTGACTCTGGGTCATCATCATCTTTAACCCTTCTCAACTGTTCAATTTATCAAAAGCTGGCAGGGGGGTGGGGTGGGGGTGGCTTTGGGTGGCTCTCTATCAAAATGGAAAAACTGTGAACACACATTTTTTAATAAAAAACAAACAGCAAACTACAGGAAAATACTTAGGAGTATATAGCCATTTATCTTACAAAGATATTATAAGTATGTATTATCTATGTGCATATATAAAAAAAAAGGTCTAAGGACAGATATACCAACGATTCACAATGACTACAGAAAAGTAGGGAATTTAGACTTGGAGAAACTTTAGTCTAGATTCATCAATATTATTTAAAATTGGGAAATTGAGTTAATATTTAAAAATTATGAATCCTGTTTGATAAAATATTTGGACACAGAGAGCACCTTAGTAATATTTCTAGTATCTGGTATAGTGGGTACTAAATAAATACTTTTTTTTTAAATTTTAATATTTATTTATTTTTGAGAGAGGGAGACAAAGACAGAGACAGAGACAGAGACAGAAACTGAAGCAGGCTCCAGGCTCTGAGCTGCCAGCACAGAGCCTGACGTGGGGCTCAAATCCACAAACCGTGAGATCATGACCTGAGCCAAGTTCGAACACTTAACCAACTGAGCCACCCAGGCACCCAATAAATACTTTTTAACACAAAAAGCAAAGTACTCGGTTTTCAACATGAAATTATTAGTTATTTTTCCTATTCTAAAAGCTTGTCTAAACATTAAATATCAATAAGAATATAATAAATACTTATGTGCCAATTACTTCCAAAGAAGCCATCTTTGATGCAAGCTTTAAAAAACCATAATTTTCAAATGGTATTATTTATATTTTTACCAATTTTCATTCTCAACATACATTAGCACCTTGGTCAACACACTACCCGGTAAATATGCCAAAAAGAAAAAAAATCTCACTTCAAACACCCACTAAGAAGGAACTGATTCCATTTTCCCTTCTCAAGCAAGATTTTATTTTATTTTATTTTTTTTTTACATCTATTTATTGTTGAGAGACAGAGTGAGATAGAGCACATGCTGGCAAAGGACAGAGAAAGAAGGAGACACAGAATCTGAAGCAGGCTCCAGGCTCTGAGCTGTCAGCACAGAGCCCGATGCGGGGCTAGAACCCACAAACCGTGAGATGATGACCTAAGCCGAAGTCAGTCACTTAACCAACTGAGCCACCCAGGCGCCCCTCTCCAAGCAAGATTTTAAAGGGGGAGAACGTATATACCTTACAATTTTGTCAGTTGTACCTCAGTAAAGACGAAGGAATGGATGAACATACATACATACAAATAAATAAATAAATAGGGAGAAAGTACTGAAGATTAAAAGCAGTAAATTTTCCATCTTTTATTCTCCTCGAACCCCAACCATCAGCTGTGGCTGGTTCCTGAACTTATCATATGAGGATATAAGTGAGGAAAAAAGCTTATATACAATAAATGAAGTTACAGAAGAAATTCCTTATCCTTTGTCACAAGCAAAATCATGAAATATACAACATATAATCCATTTTTCTTAAAATTGTATTTTATTTTACCCTATTCTAAACACTAATACAAAAATCCAAAAGGAGGTAATATATAGTGTAAACAAATGGAAAAACACAACATAAGCATCAAAGAAATGCTACAGGCAATCACGTTTCAATCAACAAGCACATTCAATCCCTGAGCAGCAGTGAACTGTAGTGAGGGGACACAGAAAAACAAAAGAGCGGGGGGCATCTGCTGGTGCCAGAAAGGAAGTGAAAGATACATAAGTCAACCTGGAAAAAGCTCCCCAATTCCAAAGCTGTAACAATTTGAGTAACAAAATAAATGATAGCACTAGATAACCCACAGAATAAAATAAATATCCGTGAGTTCAAACAAGGAAGGAAGGAAGGAAGGAAGGAAGGCAGGCAGGCAGGCAGAAGGGAGGAAGGGGCTCACCCTCACAGAAGAATTAAAGTTAATGTAGAATGGATGAAGAAAACAGAAAATAAGCTTTGGATCACTACAGTAATGACTGTAAGATCCAGTGACGGATACTAAAATAAGTAGCTGAAAGTTTGAAGAGAAACGGGATATTTGCACAGTCTCCGAGGAGATCCCCCAAGACACTTATGAACTATAAAGGGAAAAACAGCAACGACGGTGGAGAAAGCCAACACACAGCAGCTACACCAAGCAATCTAAGTTAGTCACCACTAAGGCACACTGCTTCTGCGGCATTCTTGTCAAAACATATAACCTCAATCTAATCACGAAAAATCACCAGAGAAGCTCAAACGGTGGGACATTTTACAATATAATTAACCAATACTCTTCACGCCTCAGGGTCAAGACTGAGGAACTGTCACATGTTGGAAGAGATTGGGGACACTTAACTCAGTGCAAGGTGGGAAGCTGGACTGGATCCTGAACCAGAAGACAGTAGTGGAAAAACTGGTAAAATCCTAATATAAGTCTACAGTTTAGCTAATGATATTGTACCCATGTCAACTGTCTGTTTTAATAATTGTATATACTATGGTTAGTTAACACTTGATGATGGGTGATGGGTAACCGGGAATTCTGTACTGCTTTAGCAATTTTTCTGAAAGTCTAAAATATTTCAAAATGAGAAGTTAAAAAAAAACTGAGCCCTTTAACTGTTTAGATATTTTTAACTACACACATTTTATAGTAGGAATCTTTAATCACAAAAGATTACAGGATAAGGTTCAACTACTATACAAATTCAAGTTTGGAAAAAGTGAAGAAATAGGAACTAAATGGTCAACCACAAATGGAGGAGGATGGAAGATTCTTCTGCACAAGAATGCTGGCTCTGTTACCATTTCCTGTTCTGTATGCTAAGCACATCCCCTGAAGAATGCAGCCACACACTGACCACTGGCTGGCTTCACATACCAAACCCTGCTAACAAGAGCTTTTCACAGCAGTCCAAAAGTATTTCAAGTCATATGGTTTTAAAAGAACTCTTAAACTTTTGACAAGTAGGTCCCCCTCCAATTGCTTTTTATTTTAAATTGTTTTTCTCAATTCTAAACGTCATATTCCACTAACAATCACCAACCTGGGATACTCTTTGAAGAAAAAGATATTTGGTGGGGGGGAGTATATGCTAGAAAACAGCATGAAAACATTATGTACAGTACAGGATTCTTTAAATACCTCATTCTCTCTCTTTCCATAGCTGTGCGTAAGGAAGGGATGTCTGAACTCGAAATGTGTCCAACAGTAAAGAACTCGTACAATACATCACCAGTGAGAGGACAAAGGGCTCTTGGCAGGCAGTTTGGCAATGTCTATCAAAATTTTAAATGTATGTTTTGATCCAGCAATCCCACTTACAGGAATCATAAATACAAGCATAAAATTATGTGTAAGGTTATTCACTACAGCATTGTTTATAATAGCAAAGGACTAGGAAAAACTGGGGTGTCCCATCAAAGTAGATTTTAATTACAGCCAGGATATGTGAACCCTTCACCTCCTCCCTTCCTCCAGGATTCTGATAAATCAATGATCTTCCTTCACTCCTTTGTTTTCAATTTCTCTTTCTACTGGACCCTTCTAAGTACACAAGCAACAAGGTCCCTCCCATACTAAGAGTACCTTCCCTCCCACCCCCTCCACTGCTCAGGCAACTCACGTTGTCCTTTTCCCTCTTCCCATTACAACTACCTGTTTTGAGTCCTTGACACTTTCTTGTTCCTCTTTTCTTGACTTCAACATTCACTCCTGTTACTGGCCCTGCAACTCAAACTGCTCAAACCTACACCTACAAATTCGATCTTCATCCTACATGACGTCTCCACACCAGCTGAGCCTGCTAACAACTGCTTCCATTCTAAAGCCCTCTCATCCTTTGACTTCCAGGGCCACAATCTTTTGCGGTCTCTCTTTCTTGCCACTTCCAGCCAGTGTCCTTCTCTCCACATACATCTTCTGAGTCTCCAGTCCAGATTTCCCCCATCTCCACTCTATGTGGATGCTGCCTTCCTCACCTGCTCAGGCTCTCACACCCTATGCCTAGGGTGTCTTTCTTGGGGAGGTCTTTGTCACCCTGTTTAAGATCTGACACCCGGGGCACCTGGGTGGCTCAGTCGGTTAAGCGTCTGACTTCGGCTCAGGTCGTGATCTCGCGGTCCGTGAGTTCCAGTTCGAGCCCCGCGTCGGGCTCTGTGCTGACTGCTCAGAGCCTGGAGCCTGTTTCGGATTCTGTGTCTCCCTCTCTCTCTGACCCTCCCCCATTCATGATCTGTCTCTCTCTGTCTCAAAAATAAATAAACGTTAAAAAAAATTTTTTTTTTAAAAAAGATCTGACACCCAAAGCCAGACTGCCCCTTTGCATGGATGTCCTTCACGCTGCCAGGGCCCTGGCACCTCTCTCCGCTAGGTTATTCCCTCATGATATACTCCCAAGCTTGTGTGGGTTACATACCTGCCCAACCCCCACCCCACTTCACCCTATGGTGCTTCATACTGCTCTGCCCTAACTACCAGCTTTAGCACTAAATTGTGCAGAAAGGACACAGGAAGGGCAGATGATGCAATACTACAAAATATAAATAATTACAGCTTTATAGTAAGTCTTGATATCTAGTAGGGCAGGTTAGTGTTTTTATTGTTCTTCTTCAGGACTGTCTTGGGTTATTCTTGGTCTTTTGTTCTCCAAGCCTTCTTTCTTTGCAGCTTGTTGGTGAATATAATTCAGTTGGATGAACAACCCTACCGTAACATTTTTTGCCCATTCCCAGACTTAGCACTTTAACAATACTTTATTTACTTACTTACCTATTTATTTAAGTTCATTTATTTTGAAAGAGAAAGAGAGCATGCATGAGCGCGGGGGGGGGGGGGTCAGAAAAAGAAAGAGACAGAGGGAATCTCAAGCAGGCTCTGTGCTATCAGCACAGAGTCCGACTCGGGCTCGAATCCTTGAACTGTGAGATCATGACTTGAGCTGAAACCAAGAGCCCAACGCTGAACCAGCTAAGCCACCCAGGTGCCCCTATAATACATTTTTAGCAGAACAGCTTAGGTGATTCAACACAAGTTGCTTTTGACCTATTTCACTAGAAGCACTTCCAGTAAGAAATGTCTGTTAATGATGCAATATAAACTTCTGCCTTGAAGTGATCTCTAAACTAGATCTGAGGGTCATTAACAGGGTGTCAGGTGAGGCTTTGCATAAACTGTGGCATTTTGATTGGCCTTCAAAGAAGGCTATTTCTACTGGGAGTAACCTAAGCAGGACAGAAATATATATGTGGGAAAATTATAAAAGAAAGCAACTGGATGCAGCAGTTCAGGAAAGGCTTGAGGGCTGGAGATTCAAATCTGTGAACAGACGTGTGGAAGGCATTTACAGACATGGGACTTGAGCTACCCAGATTATGTAGGGAGGAGGGCTGAGCTTTAAGCTCTGGGGAACTCCAACACTTAGAGATCCAGGAGCCACCAGGGGAGGGGGTATCCTGGAAGCAAAGGGAAGAAAGCATTTCAAGAAGTTCAAAGTATTTGAGTGTGTCAATGCTGCTACAAGGTAGGGTGGGAATGAGAATTTCCCCTTATATTTATAAAGATGGATGTTCTGGGTAACCCTTACAAAAGGGTTAAGTCAACACAGTAGTTAAAGTCTCAGAGAAGAGAAGTGAAAACCATTCCTCAAACATGCCAGTTTGTCCCTGCCTCAGAGCCTTTACAGATGCTATTTGGTCATCCTGAAACATGTATTCCTCTAGACTGTTCTGTACACCTGTACATCCCTCCTGTCAGGATGCAAATCACCTCCTCCAAGAGGCCTTCCTAAGTAAACACCCTTCCCCACTAATTACTCTTTAGCCCCTTACACCTTGCTTTCTCAAAACAGCATATCACACACAAGACAGTAAATCACAATACTTGAAATCTGTTACTTCATTTATTTGTTAATCTCTCCTACAAGAATACAATACATGAAGGAATAACATGTACAAACACTTTTTAAGGGCAACGTAAACATTTTTCTGGATGCATCATTCCTGAAAGATCTTCTAGTACCTGAAGATACAACTTTATTGTTTTTAAGTTATTTACTTTGAGAGACCATGCACGTGAGCACAAGCAGGGGAGGGGTGGAGAGAGAGGATCCCAAGCAGGCTCTGCACTGTCAGCACAGAGCCCGACGCAGGGCTCAAACCCATGAACCGTGAGATCATGACCTGAGCCGAAGTGGGCCGCTTAACCGACTGAGCAACGCAAGCACCTCTGAAGATACAACCTTATTGACTACAATTCTCTGGCGGTATGAACTGTGCAATACAGCAACAAAGAAGGTCCGTAATGTTAGAATCATTGGCAACCCCCCCGTACTGCCATTCTTCTGCCACGAAGCTTCCTATAGGAACCTATATGTTCCTTGGTTATAACCCATCATGTGGTTTTCTCACAGAACACTTTTACCTTAACGTTACTTCAGAGAAAACTGTGTTTAGTAAAATTAATATTAATTAGAATTCTCACCTTCAATTTCTTGTTCACAATGGCAGAGCATACCCTAAATCCAGCTAGGTCATCCCCAAAGTTCTCAGAGAAATGAAAGTTGTAGAAAACTTCAAACCAGAGATAGCCTAGCCCACTTTTTGTCATACATGGACACCAAGACCAGTGGTCCATAATTAAAACTCCTAAACCCAGGTGGCTCAGTCGGTTAAGCGTCCGACTCCGGCTCGGGTCATGATCTCACGGTTTGTGAGTTTGAGCCCCGTGTCAGGCTCTGTGCTGACAGCTCAGAGCCTGGAGCCTGCTTCTGATTCTGTGTCTCCCCCTCTCTCTGCCCCTCCCATGCTCAGGCTCTGTCTCTGTCTCTCAGTAATAAATAAATGTTAAAAAAAATCTGAACTCCTCAACCCAACTCCTAGCCTTTTGTAAAGTTAGAGAAAGCCGTCTGGCTTATGACAAGGGCCTAGGTAAATAACAAAGTATGTTCTAATTATTAGACAAACTTTAGAAACTAGACTTTTGTTATTTTGTAATGTACCACTTCACTCCTGGAAATTATTAGTTGAGACCTTTATATCATTTAGTGGCTCTGTGTCCAGAGTAGAAAGAGATAGGATTTTATTCTAGAAACTCTATGGGAAATACTTGCCTTAGTATCTCTAAGAAGGATACAAAAAAAACCCTCCCAGGTTTAAGTCCATATTAATAATCTGTTAATCAGTTTATAACTTGTCAGTGAAGTTCTGGCACAGCATGTTGCTGGATTAAATAAATAAGAGAATTACAATCATCATCTCTTTAAGGTTCCTTTTTGGAATATAAGTAAAATATAGTTACCATATGGTATATATTTTTGATGTACTAAAAGTATCCCTCCTACTTAATTTTGTTTTGGGAAAGGGACACAGTAAGTAGGTGTATTGAGGGAGGGGTGTTCTGGAAGATCTATTAAACCTACAGGCATGCTTTAAAAAAGCTAGAGTGGAGTAGCAGTGAAGAATTAGAGAGTCTCCTAGAGGCATCGATGTGGACTGCTACCGAGCACATGCATGGTTAGATTCTAATAAATTGAACGATACGGAAGAGAGAAGGGGAAAAGGTGAAGTCAGTCTTACTGTTAAAAATACTTTTCAGTGGGAGAAAAGCTATCAAATATTTATTGATTGCTTACTGTTTCGAGCACATTTCAAAGATCAATGGAATGATTCTAAATGCCCCTACAAAAACCAAAAAACAAACCACACAAAATACAAGAAACAAACCACACAAAATACAAAAAACACAAAACCTCCACTAACTGGAGCTGACAGACCATTTATATTATCCAAAAAAAAGTCTTCCTAACATCTAAAACAAATAATTCACTTAACAAACACATTCTGAGTGGGCACTATGTGCTAGGCACTTTTCTAAATGCTAAAGATACAGTAGTAAGTAAACCACATGGATTTTAAGTGGAGGGAAATATACTAAATAAGAAAATGGCTTAGTATTTTAAAAGTATCAGAGTTACCTTTAAAGCACTTAGACCATGATAAGTACTTTGGAGGGGGAAAAAAAAGAAAGAAAAGGAGACAAGATGTAAGAAATTTATTTGTATTCATTGTAGGCAGCCTATCTGTTTTATTATAGAGTAGATTTTATAATATAACAAGGTTCTTTTAGAATCAATATTCGCAGGGGGCGCCTGGGCGGCTCAGTTGGTTAAATGTCCGATTCTTGATTTCAGTTCAGGTCATGATCTTATGAGGTCATGATTTGTGAGTTTGAGCCCCACATCGGGCTCTGCACTGCTAGAACAGACTGCTTGGGTTTCTCCTTCTCTTTCTGTCTCTCTCAAAATAAATAAATAAACATAAAAAATATATAACCCAGGGACGCCAGAGTGGCTCAGTCAGTTAAGGGTTTGACTTCGACCCAGGCCATGATCTCAGTTTGTGAGTCTGAACCCCACATCAGGGTCTGTGCTGACAGCTCAGAGCCTGGAGTCTGTTCAAATTCTGTGTCTCCCTCTCTCTCTCTGCCCCTCCCCTGTTTACTTGGGTGCTCTCTCTCTCTCAAAAATAAACATTAAAAAAAATTATATATATATACATATATATATTATATATTTTTATAAAATATATCACTTTGTAAGGTACAAAATATAACTTCATATATTTTTTAACTATTAGTATATCTCCCCTCTTAGAGTTTATTATTAATTATAATTTATTTGATATGTTCTTGGTCAAGAATATAATCTATAATAACTAACCACAAGGCCTTTTAGCTAAACACAATGCACTTTTGAATATTGCTTTATGAAGGATTTTGAGGGGAAAAAAACATGTTTAGAAAAAAAAGTGAAGGCGCACCTGGGTGGCTCAGTTGGTTAAGTGTCTGACTTCGACTCAGGTCATGATCTCGTGGTCCGTGAGTTCCAGCCTTGCATCAGGCTCTGTCTAACAGCTCAGAGCCTGGAGCTTGCTTCTGATTCTCTGTCTCCCTATCTCTCTGCTCCTCCCCTGTTCATGCTCTTTCTCTCTCTCAAAAATAAATAAACATTTAAAAAAAAAAAAAAAAGTGAAGCCCTACTAAATTGTGAAGCTTCCAACAGTGAACCAAGGATTTCAAGCACCAATGATTTTCATTTCTAAAAAACATTACACTCACTAGTCACCCCATCTAAAATTTATATGATCAAATAAAAATCAAAATAGCCTAAATCAAATGGAAATTTTGGTTATTAGTGTCATTAGTATATTAATCAAGATATAACAATGCTTGACTTTGTTTTCCTATATAACCTGAAAGGAACAGTAAAATACTAACTCTTTGGGAAGAACTCATTGCTAATTTAAAACAAAGGCATTAGTTTTACAAGCTAAAATGCATACAAACTTTCATTTTACTATGTTTCAGCTGTCTAGCACTTCTAACTTGGATTAGAAAGTTTATACAATGTGTTGAGGGAGCGTAAGGCAAGCTAAGGGCAAAGTACAGGCTAACAGTTCCCTGCCCCTGCCTGCCCCTGCCTGCCCCCCCTCCCCCCACCAGGTGGAATATGTATGATATTCCTCGGATGCTCCTGGTTGCCCAAGAACAAAGGAAAGGGGTTTAAGTGCTTGCCATGGTGATGTGGGAAACTAAGGCAAATGAAAAATTAAACTCCCTTACTGCCTACAGGCCACTGACAAGTCCTTGAAATGGGCAGAATAATCTCCCTCTAGGAGGAGCCTGGATGACGATAACACTTTGCTAGGGGCAAAAGAGAATCTTGGCTTAACATTATCCTGACGCCCCTCTCAGGAACCTGTAAGTCTACTTTAACATACAAAAATTGCTTTGGAAACGTCCTTTATCTCAACTCCCCCAAGATATATGCTGGCAAACATACTCCAAGTTTATGGCCCCCAATATACATCTGAAGGGTCTCATGACTGAGGTTTTACTAAACATTAATATATGGTGTTTCCTTAGCAACAGCTAGCCCCTCAAGGTCCTGGAAACCTTGCTTCCAAAATTCCTTCACGACTTGCTCTATCCCTGACCCCCTCCCAACCTGAGGGTATGTAATGGGTTACCCACCACAACCCCAATGCAGCTCTTCCGGCGCACAGGTCCTGCCCCCCATGCTATAATAAAATCACCTTTTTGCACCAAAGACGTCTTCAAGAATTTTTTCTTGGCTGTCGGCTCTGGATCACCCCCCAACCATGACCCCAAAACGTCATCACAATGTAAATTAAGATTTCATCAAAATTAAGCTTACCTTCAGGCTGGCATGAGAACGTGGTTGACTTAAATCCTGAAATTTCCATTGCTCTGATCCAGGGGTCTCTCCGCCTTTCTGAGTATCTGGTGTAAGCAATCCGTCTCCAGCAGGTAATGGGAAAATCCCTAATGATATAGGACGTTCTTTTCTATTGAAGAGGGGAGAAAAAATTAAGCATTCATTCATTTTTTATTTTAATTATCATGACTATAAGTAATAAGCCTGGGCTGTCACTGGTTTAGAGTAATAACTCTTAAAAAATACTGTCTGCCTATCTAAACAAGTAAGTAGACTTACCAAAGAGAAAGGACAGTCTCAGAAGTTCAAATTAGCCCCAAGAAATTAATTAAGAAAAGTAATAACTAATAGTTCAAGAAACCTTCTAGGTTACTGATGAGTTCCTTCCCCGGGAAGCAGTCAGTGGTCTGGTTTCATAGCAGCAAAAGCTACTAAATTTTCATTCCCGCTTACATTAGCCATCGGGAAACTGGCAACCTCCTCCTTTGGAAGGAAGTACAAGCTTTGCTTCTAGACTTCCCAAATCCTCAAACCCATACCTAGATGCTTACCCAAGCTTCTTCAGGGTACATCTTTTCTGCCTAGAGGAAAATCTGTGTATAATCTAAACCAGGACCACCAATTAATTGATAAAAAGAACTCAAGAGAGTTTTAATCCTTAACAGCAGGAAAGCGGTATTTTTCTACAGAACCAGTATATGCATTCCTTTCAATCACGGTACTTATGAGAAAACCATTGTCAGTTTTTCCAAACAAGGAGGCCAAAAAATTCTATAAAAGACTGTAGAGTTTCCAGTGCTTTGTGGGAAATTTCAATGAACAAGAGTTACAATTTTAATAAGAATAGAATTTCAACTAGAAACACATCCTTTGGTGAGGCATAGCAGATTACAAATCAAAGGACTTTTTATAGGGTGGAAACCAGCCTAGGAAGAGGTCGTCCTGGGTCATTAACTCAAAAGAGAGGAAACTGGCAAGAAAGGAGACACTAAAAGTTTGGGGCCTCCTGGAACTCATACCTCTACTGGTAAGAATGTAAATTAGAATAGAAACACTAAGGCTGTAAATAAAAGCGGGAAAATACTCCGTTTTGCTAAGTTATTCTCTAAGCTCACTTTTATACCAAGAAACTTAAGCCACTTGAAATGTGCCCTCACTTAACACAAAGGATATATGCTCTTCCATTCCAAACTACAATCAAAGGATTAGTAAAACTGCCAGAACACCTTCTTAAAGACTGGATGAAGGAAAAGGATTGAGACTGCATTTTGTCAAAGGTGTGTGCACCAGGAAGTAAAACAGGACTTTTCTCTATTACTTATTGATCATTTCTTTACATGTGGAATACTCTTCCCATTTGATTTGGGAAAATTCAAATGCAGGTAGGGAGGACAATAAAAGGCTAGATTTTAAAACAAATTTGTTTATAAACAATCTATGAGCTTCCGGAACATCCAAACGACAAAAAACTAAATTAACTACTCAGCTATTCTGTTTAGACCAGTTATTCCCTACTGCTGCCTCAGCAGTAAAGTTTTTATAAGTCTGTAGTGAAAAGAGACATTATTTATAATATCCTTATTGGATAACATAGGCCATATTGTATACATATACATTTCCATATATCATAGAACCTGGTCCTTGCTGAGAATGATGGATTTTTTCTACATCTTTTCTGCTTCCTTGATTTTAAAATCCCTTTTCATCAAACGATGGTGACAATGTTTAGAAAGCAAATTTTGTTTTAATGTCCATACCTGACAAAATAAAAAGTTGTTAACCTGATGTTTATCCCTCAATTTGGGAAGAATATATTTTGGGAACCAAAAATCTGAGGGTCTAAGTGCTACTTAGATAGATGACTTACTTTTTTTGTTGTTGTTGTTGTTGTTAATGTTTATTTATTTTTGAGAGAGAGAGACAGAGCACGAGCGGGAAAGGGACAGAGAGAGAGAGAGACACAGAATCCGAAGCAAGCTCCAGGCTCTGAGCTGTCACCACAGAACCTGATGCGGGGCTCGAACTCAAGAGCTATGAGATTGTGACCTGAGCCACAGTCGGACGCTTACCGACTAAGCCACCCAGGCGCCCCACTCACTTATTTTTTAACATATCTTAATAACTTAAGCAAAAAGGTGTGAATTTAATCAGTTCAATGGAAAGTTCTATAACCCACCCAGGAAGATAATACAGACTTCATGCAAATCCATCACACTGCTAACAGAAATCAAAACACAGGCCAGGCGTTAGACTTCTCTTCCTATACGAATGACAGCACTTCATTTTCACACATATCAAGTACTGTAAAAGTATAAACCAACTGGAGGAAGAAGCCTGCTATAGATCCAAGTTTTGCTTTTCCCCTCCTGTTAACTAAGCCTATAATCCAAAATACCAGTAGAATTTGTACCTGTTTATATTGCTTTTCTTAATCATTTAGAAACTGCTCTATAGGGAGGGCATTCAGAGACCATCAAGACCTGATGATCTGGGTTATAAGATTCCAACTCTGGAAAAAATATTACTACATCCATGCCTTCTCTCCTTTTACTGAGAAGTTATATGAGAGTTAAGTGGAGGAAGGACATGCAATTATGCAAGTCAATCAGAATCCTACTTTTAAAAAAACACTGAAAGTTGAATGTTTGTTGCATGTTTAATACTCTACACGTTAAAGGCTCCAGTGAAACTCACAGAAGAAACCAAAGAATGGGATACAATGTGGGAAAATATCAAGTGACAGGTTTAAATGCCTGGTGTTTCCATATGCTATTACGGTCTAGAAACAAAGCCATCTTTGACCATCAGAACCTTTGTTACATTCTTTTAAAAACTGGCTTTGTTCCATATTTCCGCTTTTCAGTTGGTTATTTAAATGTTAGCTGGGTATAAATTCTCAATTAGGTTTTGAAACAGCTTTTTGGCTATACAGACATTTAAAACAAATAACCATAAATAAAAATTTTTAAAGGATTGTTCAACACTCATCATGTGGCAAGCCCTAAGAAGGATGGTCTGGCTACATTATCTCATTTAACCCTCATAAGAAAATAGGAATTATTTTCCAGTTGTCAAATTAGGAAAAGTGATGCTCAGAGACATGAGGCACTAGTAATCCACAGAAGCGAGACTCAGAATCAGACCTGTTGCCCTCCAAGGCGCATGTAGCTTCCTTGGAACCTACCTATTTTCTTGACAATTTAATTTTAATATTGAAGATTTTAATATCTTTATTCAAGCAGATCATCAGCAATTTTTGCATCAAGAAACTGTTTGAATTTAGTCATAAGGTATTTTATCAATAAAATAGCTAAAGTTCTGGAAAATAGTTCTGCTACAGATGGGGTACGTGTAAGTGACTACAAATTATTTACTTGTTTGGCTTACTAAATATCTTGCAACTGATTGAAGACGAAACAATAATCTCACAATTTTTAAAACTATCCAAAGGGGGTAAGAAGGGTCCTACAGCACACAAGTGGCAGAGCATTTATTGGCAAGGCAGCCCAGCTCCAAAGCCCACTGCGCGGCACTGCCTTCTCAGACAGAACCCAAACCTAAGACAGCCCTTTCAAATTAGTCTTATTTCAATATTCTATATATTCTTAAGGTCTTTTTAATTTCCTAAAAGCCTAAATATACATATAAACAAATCTTTTATGTACTCAACATATAAAAGTAGTTAGATCTCTTCCGATTTTTATAAAATGAGGAAAGAAAATAAATGACCAAGTATCTAATTTTAGACCACAGATGAAATTTTAATTTCTGGGCCTTAATATTAAACATGAACTGATCTATGAATATAAAGAACACATTGAGGGAATTTACTAGTTTAATTCATCTTAATTTATCTAAATCCACAATTAGAAGTTGAGAATTTTAAGGAAACATTTAAATAATAAAAGCTACACACCATGAGCCTTCATTTAAAACCGCGCACAAAGCAGAAATCTGAACAAATCAGGTGCTTTTGGTGTGATGAATTAGAAAACAAAAGGCAACCAAACCCTTAAATATCTGAAATGTAGAAGGTGGTTCTCACAGGGTGCAAAGGAGAGTGAACAGCAGCAAAGCTCTGGAGATTAATGACTACCCCCACAAGCAGGCACGGATATTTGTCACCCAAGTCTACAAAGAAAGGGCACCATCTGACAAAACAATAGTGAATAGGCTTTGTAAAGCTTTCACAACTTTGATGTGTAAATAATGCAGGGAAGCTGCATTCCTGGCCTTAAAAGGTTTAAATCCTTTCACTTTAAAATATATTTTGTTTTAGAAAGAAAATATTTAAATTGTCCGGTCCTGGGAGTTATTACCAAAAACTGCAAAATTGATGCCTGCATGTTCTTCAGTCAAAGGATAACTGAACAGAATAAAACCCAGAGCCTGTGTCTAATTGACTACAAGTCTAAGCATAAGAGATATTTGCCCCTAAATGCTCATATGCTAAACGCAGAGGCTGCATAAACTTGGACCCGGTGTTTTACTCTTGCTCTCCCTTTACTCTCTGAACACTGCTTAAAACAAGACCACACTGACCTTGTACTTGTGTATAAGTACAATTATGAAAATCCTTTTCGTAAGTCGGCGGTTTCCAAAGACAAAGCCGTGTCCCTAGGTGATGGCCTATAAATTACTATAAATAAGAACAGAAATCCTAGCTTCAGGCCATTTTCCATTGTTTCAATCTGCAACAGAAATGGTTACAAAGCAGACCTGTGAAGCTAAAAATTTGAGAAAAACCAACTAAACAGGGGCTTCTAAGAGAGACTAGAGTACCTGAGTATCCTTGGTAGGTTCTGCGTCAGAGCTGGCACACCGGTAGAAATAGAAAAGTGCACAAGCAGCAAAACAGAGAGAGATACTAAGATAGCAGAATTAATGACCACCGCCCCGCCAACAAAGCCAAACACAAACAGCAGCATGCATCCAGGACTCATGGCGCTGTGCTGGCATGGTGAAACACCCGAACCAGGAGGCCTACACGGGGGCCAAAGGGATATCTTTGTAGTGAGGATCTGTCATTCAGCTGCTGCCACAAAAACAATGCCATCAGCAGCAGCTTTCCACTCCATCCTGCAGCAGCCCCGAAGCGATGACGTCATCCTGCTCTCCCCTCCCCACCGCACAACCATAGAGCTGCTGCTCCTAGCATTTATGCAGCAATCTAGAGCGACAGCCAGCCTATTAACTATTTTCCTCTCCGCTGAGAGTCCTGGCTTAGCTCATTGGCTACAGTGCTTGGGAGATCTACATAATTTATTCACACTCCTCCATCAAACACCAGTCTAACCCTTTCAAACACGCCTCTGTACACAAAAAGGACTTTAAACCAGTTATACAGGAGAAATGAAAATCTTTCAGCACTCCCATGAATCAGAAAAACTTAAACCTAGTATAATCTCCATTAAGTATTACAAAACAATCAAAATACCTCGGTATGCATATGCTGCTTATAGGGTATGGCTCACGATTTACCTTTTCAACAGTGAGGGCTGTTTCTATTTTTCTATGCTATTCTCTCCTATAGCATTCCAACCATAGTAGAGAGCTTTTTGAATCAGCCTAACTATTGTTCCAGGATTAAAGAACAGAGAGAAACAGAAACAAACAGATTATTTCGATTTTTCTCAAGGCAAAATGTTTAACAAAGCTTACCTAATTCTACTATGAGCTGTGGACTCTAGTTGATCACTCCCTGAGAGCTGATGAAGTTTTGTTCTTTCTAAGTGTTCCATATAATTATGGATCATCTATTTTGAAGAAAGAAAAAAAATATGCAAAATTTTAAGGCTAATATCTGGAATGAAAACAACAAGGGAAACATTTTTTGTAGAAACTTATTTACCAGACTACCCACAGTTCTATGTAAAAGATTATTAAGTATGAAAAAATTTTTAATGGCAAAGGAATATGCAAATGCTTACATTTAGGGATGCTGCTATCCAAAGAAGTAGCCATCATGTTGCTTAGCATAGCAAAAACCTTTTTTTAATATGTGATGTTACCAAAAGATATAATTTTGACATAAATACCACAAGTTAGGATACAGACATTGTGGAGGCAGTGATAAGAGATCACTGATTAAAAATAATAGAGGGCATCTGAGAAATCCATGCACTAAACTGGGAAACAAAAAAGAAATTAATGTGAAACTTGAGAAGAAACTGTACCCTTCCTTATGTGGTGATCTTTTCCCATTTTACAAAGAACTCAGAGTATTATCACTTTCAATTTAATTTAATTAAGTAATTTAATTTAACTTAATACCAGGATGTTTATTTCTTGTGTTTACAGACTTCATTGAAAGGATGCTAAAATATTTTCTCTTTTGTTTGATTGTTAATTTATTGGTATCACTGTTTGATGTAATCATCTATAATAATAGCAAGGTAAATGAAAAATCACAGCATTTTGATTTTAAATCTTGGATAAGGAGCCATAAGATAGACAACTGAATATGTTCAAGAGTATCAAGTATATAAACTGCCAAGAAATCCAATATTTCTATTTAATTTTTGGTCATCTATAGTTTCACTTTTAAGAAACCTAAATCTGGGGTGCCTGAGTGGCTCATTGGTTAAGCAACCAACTCTTGATTTCAGCTCGGGTCATGATCTCACAGTTCCTGAGATCAGGTCCCGTTTTGGGCTCCACACTGCCAGCGTGGAGCCTGCTTGAGATTCTCTCTCCCTCCTCTGCCCATGCACAGTCTCCCTCTCTCTCTCTCAAAAATAAATACGCTTTGAAAAAATTTTTAAAAAGAATCCTAAATCTGGCATTAAAACATGTAAAATGCAATTTTAATCATAAACTCAAAAGGCCTTTGCTAGATACTAATGTGCTATGAATAAGAAAAAATGAATTTAAAGGAAAAAAAAAGGTATGTTAGCAATCTAAAGGAATGTAAATTTGAAAAGTAAATAAGAAAAGGTTACTGTCTTTCTGAGGACTATCCCTTGAATTCTTAAAATTTGAATGTTCTTTGAATGCTTGAAAGCATGGAACAGCTTTGTAAGCTTCTAAACTTTAGCTGTTATGATCATGGATTTCATCTCAACTATAACAAAATATGCACTGTAGCACATTAAAAGGATAACTATTGAAAGAAAAGAGATTTTGAACAAATTTATAAAATTTCTGTTTAGATTTTTTTTAATGTTTATTTTGGAGAGAAAGAGAGAAAATGGGGGAGGGACAGAGAGAGAGAGAGAGAGAGAGAGAGACAGAGAGACAGAGAGAGACAGAATCTGAAGAAGGCTCCAGGCTCTGAGCTGTCAGCACTGAGTCCAACACAGGGCTCAAACTCAAAAACGGCAAGATCATGACCTGAGCAAAGTTGGACGTTCACCCAACTGAGCCACCCAGATGCCCCAAATCTACAAAATTTTTAAAAAGCACGTTTTATTGGGAAATTTTTACTTGGCGTGCATGTACAAAAATTAAGAAATATGTAAATCAGTTTGAAAGTGTTATTTACTTCAAATAAACAAAAGGCCTAACTGATGCATGAATTAAGCAAGTAATCTGTCAAATCAAACATTATAAAAGAATTAATCAGGGATTAATTGGGTGGCTTAGTCACTAGAGCATCCGACTCTTGATTTTGTCTGAAGTCCTGATCTTGTGGTTCGCGGGATCAAGTAAGAAAAAATATTGAGGAAATTAATCAGCTGCTTCCCAATTAAGACTAGTCTAAACAAGAATTATTTCAGGCAAAGAAAAATTAATGTAGAATTACAGGGATATGGTATATGGAAGCATTTTTTTTTTTAAGTAGACATTAGGTTCCATCCAGAGCCCAAAGCAGGGCTAGAACTCATAACCCTGAGATTAAGACCTGAGCGAGATCAAGAGTAGGACACTAAACTGAGCTACTCAAACGCTCCTGAAAGCAATTTTTAAAGTTTTAAATTTAAACACACTTTCCATTTTTTAACATTTTATTTTTTAGAGACAGAGCACAAGTCGGGGAGCAGCAGAGGGGGAGAGAGAGAGAATCCCAAGCATGACCTGAGCTGAAATCAGGAGTCAGACATTCAACTGACTGAGCCATCCAGGCACCCCCTTTTCTATTTTAAATGTACAGATTTTTCTCTTTAACCTCATTTAAGGAACATACTTGCAGAAATACAGTTTATGATTCTGTGTCAGCACATCAGAAATAATGAACTGTTTTCTTTTTGTATCACAATGAACTTTAAGGAAAAAAAATGAAACTAATATAACAAAGTGACGATTGGGCCAAATACGTAACAACTTAAATTTTCAAAAGATTTTAGAAAACCTAAGTTGAATTCTTATATACCAGAGAGTAATCATATGCAACTGATTAACTCAGATGAAAGAATCTGTTTCCCTAAGCATTCAGATGACGAAAATAGAAACCTCCCCTAGACTGCCTTTAGAGTAATCTATTTATTCAATATACAAAAATAAAAATTATAAATGCAAAGACAGAATCCATTCTACCCCCGCCCTCAAATAGTCCATTCTATGGATTGACTCTTATCTTAAATGATTAAATTTAGTTTTTCATTTATACCATGTTGAATTATTTGTTTATACATAATGTTGAATTCTAAACCTTCTTCAAAAGACTGACCCCTTCTTCAAATGATATATCCCAGATACATTAGGTATTCTGTATAAAGTACAGAATAATAACAAAATGGCAGCTAACATTTATTGAGCACAACTCAGTCAGTGCATTTACAGCTACTGTTTCATTTAATCCTCACAACAATATTACAGTTTTATAAACTCCAACTTATGGTTAAAATAACTTGCCCAACCAATTTGACCACCTAGTTAATGATCAACTGTGTTCTAACAGCCATTAGCTAGTTGGCTTTAGGGCCAAAACTCAGGTCCCTCTGACACAGTGGACTTAAGAAGTTAAGCATTACAGGACTGGTTTTGTATTTGCCCTTTTAGTCAATTTCCTAGGCAGGCAATAAGCTCATTGTTCTTTCTTCCTCACACCCACAAGAAAACCCCACACCCTAAAGCATTTCCTGACATCTGAAATAAAATATGCACTATATTCTGTAAATGCACCAAAAAAGTAGAAAAAATAAACTGCACATAAAAATCTTGATTCTAATTACAGGGCTTCACAATATAGCTCTGTTTAAAAAAAAAAAAAGTGAGTGGGAGGGTAGGATCAGTGCTGCCAGACAGAAGAGAGAGGTAAGAAAGTAAAAGAAGACATGCTTTAGATAATCTACTATTGGGTCCACTGGCCCTATCCCTCCTGATCTCATTAGCTGTAATTCTCCATTTTCTCAGGTAAGCACAGTAATTCACACATATTCAGAAGTCGATTCAGCAACAAACAATAGGGAGTCCTGAAGAAGGATCCCAAGTACACTGTCTGGAAAATCCTAAATCCCCACCACATAGAAACATCACTACCGAGGTTGACTGTCATCTTGATCTTGGCTAAAACTGAAAAGTAAGGCAGTAAGCGAGGTTTTGGAGACAACTGGCATGTATTCCTCTAATCGTGTTGTCGTGAATCTCTCCATATGCAGCCCAAGAATCATAGATCTATACCTGCAAAGCCACTATTCTTAAAGTTGTTGCAATGCCATAAGGCAAAGAGGCACAGAAAAATTTCTAGTGTTTTTAACATTTATATGTTCCATACCTAAAAGTGTTATTGAAAATTCAGACAGGGGCACCTGGGTGGCTAAGTCAGTTAAACTTCTGACTTTGGCTCAGGTCATGATCTCATGGTTTGTGAGTTCGAGCCCCACATCGGGCTCTGTCCTGACAGCTTGGAGCCTAAAGTCAGCTTTGGATTCTGTGTCCCCTTCGCTCTCAGCCCCTCCCCTGCTCACGCTCTGTCTCTCTCTCTCAAAAATAGGTAAACGTTAAAAAAAATTTTTTTAATAAAAAAATAAAAGAAAACTCAGTCAACAGGGGCGCCTGGGTGACTATGGTTTCGGCTCAGGTCATGATCTCACCATTTCGTGGGTTTGAGCCCCACAGTGGGCTCCATGCTGACAGCATGGATTTTCTCTCTCTCTCCCTTTCTCTCTGCCCCCTCCCCAACTCTGTCTCTGTCTCTCTCAAAATAAATAAACCCTAAAAAAAAAAAAAAAAAATAGAGAGAGAGAGAGAGAGAGAGAAGAAAGAAAGAAAGAAAGAAAGAAAGAAAGAAAGAAAGAAAGAAAGAAAGAAAGAAAGAAAAAGATTGATTCAGGCAACAGAATATGAAGACATAGGTTCAAATCCAGTCACATACTAGCATGGAATTTGGAACAAATCACTTCATATTCCCTTTCTAAACTTCAATCTGTAAAGTGGGGTGGATGATGGGAGTTTGGCCACAGGATGAAATAAGAATGCATTTAAACACTCCCTGATGTAACACCAGAGTTCAAGTTTTGGGTAACTAATATAAGAGTATGTACACATGTGTCCCAAGTGCCTCACAATTACTTAATGTTTTTATTTCCTCCACTGCCTTCTTGAAGGCAATATCTTCTTTTAAGTATATTCAGTAATTGTTACAAAATTTTTTATTTGTTTAGAGAGAGCAGTTATTCACATTATAAAAAGAACCATAGGAGATTTCTCTTAGGCAGAAAACAAGGTATTTGATAAAAGTGCTATTTATTTTTTTTTTTTAAGTTTATTTGAGAGAGAAAGAGAGAGAAGAGGAGGGGCAGAGAAAGAGAGAGAGAGAATCCCAAGCAGGATTGCGCTGTCAGCACAGAGCCTGACATGGGGCTCAATCTCACAAACCCTGAGATCATCATCTGAGCCAAAATCAAGAGTCAGACTTTTAATCAACTGAGCCACCCAGGCACCCCAAAAGTGCCTTAAATTTAAACAATTCTTTTATGTGAGCATAAAAAAGGTTACCTTAGTTGCAAGTGATAGTAAAAAAATAAGGTTAAATCCTTCAAACTTCCTTTCCCTGAAGGTTTCCAGAATTTACCTTCAGGATATCTAGTTCATTAGCATAGAAAGCTATTTTTTAATTGCTAAATTAATAATGGCATTTCTAGTACAGATGTGCAAACACAGGAAAATGTGGTCTAAGGCAGACAGACCCATATTTCAGAGCAGCTACATCTGTGTTACATAAGCTTTCCTGAGGGCAGAGCAAAATAAGAAGGAGCCTATCAGGGCAGAGGAAAAGAAGTTGCTTATGATTGAGGGAGGGGACCCCGTGGGGAAAGCTGTGTGCGACATGTGAAACCTGTCTTAGACACTGGACTGGCCCAACTCTAACTTGGTATTTAAGATATTCCTGAGATCTCTTTTTCTTCTTAGAGTGTCATTCTCTGAAGGAATAGAGAAATAGGAAACTTATTATATCTTTTCATTAGAAGTTAAGATGTCAGACTTTTTTCTGTAGGAACATATCTCACTTTTATTAAATAAATGAGAAAAATATGAAATTTCACTTCACAGTAATTTTTTTAAATCATATATTCATTTTATACATACTTCAATTTAACAATCCTCAATTATTACACAGGTTAGAACGTCGACGAGAAAACAAAATGATTGTTCATTATTCATCACTATCGATTATCTGTGGCAATAAACATATTCCCCCAAACATATTTCTATTTTTTAAAGTTTATTTATTTTATGAGAGAGAGAGACAGAGGGAGACAGCGCACATGTGTGCTGGAGAGGGGCAGAGAGAGAATCCTAAGCAGGCTCCATGCTGTCAGCACAGAACCCGAGTTCCAAGAACCCCAAGATCATTACCCGAGATGAAATCAAGAGTCAGCTGCTTCACTGCCTGAGCCAGCCAGGCACCCCAAACATATTTCTAATTATAGCACTGATGAGCACTGCTGGTTGTTCAGGCACTGGTCTGGTGTAAAAAGAACCAACAACAAGATTACCCATCAACTGGTTTTGAGTAGTCTTAGTATCCACCAAATATCATCTTATTAAATGTGGGTATTTTTCACACACTGAAAAGGCTGCTGCTTAAGCTATTCCTGTCTTCTCAGGGCTCCACGGTTCCAGCCCTCTGGTTCCAGCCCTCTGTGGCCAATCTTTTCCCTCCATCACTGAGTGTCAATTCTTCATGTGTGGCTACAAAAACTAAAATCGTAATAATCAAACCTCATATGTCAGAAATTCCATCCCCTCCTCACGAAAGTATTAAGCACATTATTCCAAAGCAAATGAAACTGGACGCAGTGGGGTTTTATCTTCCTTAAAAGCAACAATATAGGTTCCCACCACGGGCAGGCTAAGAGATCACAAACTAGTGAAAGAAAAATGGAAGCTGAAAATTGGAACCATCTGCATCTTGGGAGAGATTTCGATGAGAAAGGGGAAAAAAAGAGGAGTTACTTTTTTCATATAACCAACAATGCTTGAGTCTAATGAAAAGTCTATTTTATTGAGGCTTGTGAACCCCAGACTGACCATGAAACACAAAAATCATTTCCATGTTAAGGAGACTGTAACAACAACAACATATGAAAGGCTGACAGAGAATCATAAAAAGGTTAAAAAAATGCTCAGGTACATTTTCTTATTTGCTTTGGAGAGATTATGTGCTAAAGTTATTAATTTAAAATAATGAAATTTCATGCAGAAAACCTGTTTTAGAGTCATTCTGATTTAATACACCATTTGTGTTCATGTTATTTGTTATGAGCTTAGTGCAAATAAGTCCTTTATACTGGATTATAAACACAGAAACTCTTACCAATAATTTACCAATCCATCATATCCCAACCGGTAACAAATTAATTCTGTCATATTAGCATCATGTAGACTTTTTATTATGCACATATTAGCCAGCCAAAGAAACAACTATTGGAACTGTCAATAATTGTGTTATTCTGTGGCACACTAATTCACATGAAAAGTTAATTCCAGATTAAAAAAAAAAAACAAAAAACAATAAAAGTCAACATTTGGTAATGAGGTAAATACTACAGGAAATTTAATGTTTTCTGGACATAATCCCCCCAAAATTATACCAGCTCACTTTCAAAGAAAAATCAAGACGTAACTTCTAAGGTTAATTGCTTTATTTAAATATTAGCATGATAAGAACCCAGAAACCCACCTCAGTGTGTCTCTGATGTAATGCATTATATTCCTTCTTCAGTTCTGCTTCTCTTTCTTCAAGTCTGCTAACTGAAATTAAGATACATATATTTAATCAGAACAAAATATAAGAAATTTACTTGAAAATCCCATCTCTAAAACCTGGAATAGATTATCCCTAAGTCTTAGCAACTTTAGGACTCATTGCTTCTCAAAATCAAGCTCATTTCACCATCCTTGATAAATGAAACTTTCAGGTACGGGGGATAAACTGGCTTTGAAAAAAAAAAAAAGCCCCTACGGGGCGCCTGGGGAGCTCAGTCTGTTAAGCATCTGACTTCGGCTCAGGTCATGATCTCATGGGTTCGTGGGTTCAAGCCCCAAGTCAGGCTCTGTGCTCAGACCCTGGAGCCTGCTTCGGATTCCGTGTCACCCTCTCTCTCTTCCCCCCACCCCCGCTCTCACTCTGTCTCTCTCTCTCTCTCAACAATAAATAAATGTTAAAAACAATTTTTTTTAATTTAAACATCAAATTGCTTCTCCTAATATACAGATGTTTATAAAGTCATCCCACGTACATAAGTTTTCAACATGATACAGAATTCTCTTTCAAAAGTACTTTACAAATCCCCTCATAGAAGTTTTAACTTCTATGGTCCCAAATCATTGATTTCTAACATTATTCAAGCTCTTTTCCACTACTGAGCAGTATGCGAAATCATCATTGTTTACAAGTACTTTTTCTGCTTCAGGTCTTAATTTCAGGGACTCATCTTCTTTTATTTAGCTCCCCCTGCTGGAGTTTGTGCATGGCACTGATTGGGGCAGTGCTCACAGAGTACATCTTTACAATACTTTTTTTTTTTTTTTTTAAGTTTTAGATCCTGAGATATAGAATATTAGGACAGGATTTCATAGGAAATAATGGTATCAGCCAGGATTGATTCTGAGAGAAGGTGGAGTTCAAGCAGGACCACAAAGAAATTAAGTTCCAGTATTCAGGACAGATGGTGATGAGAATGTATGGGCACCGTTACCACAGGGAAGGGGACCCAAAACCACAATGGTGGCGAGGCAGAGGGGAAACTGGCCAGCCCAGAGCAGCCCGTACTAGCTAAGGAGCAGTGAGGGACAATCTGATGGGGAAAAATAAAGCTGGTGCCACAGGAGCTTGTCAAGATACTCATTTAAGTCTGTTTAAAAGACAGATTAATTGGAAATGTTCAGGTGTGAGGGAGGGTCAGCAAGCTGCAGACACGCAAGGCCGCTCGGAAGCCGCGGCCTGTGACCGAGGCAGATGGCTGTCTGAGTAACTACTACAAACCAGAACAGTGCACGCACGAAACGTTTGCCTGCACCGAATGTTCACACGGCGCACCCCGAACAGCGCCTAACTTGTGCTGCCAGGACCCTCATCTCTGGTTTGTGCGTTTTTACTTGCCACCTTTGAATATCTTGAAAATGTCATTAATTAGAGAAACTGTAGGCCTGTGGCTAAAAGCAATGATAAGCAAACTTGTAATGCAGAGGTATTGTGATAACACAGTAGATATCGAAACCATAATAATTTTTAGTGCTGCTTCTGTGATTTTCATTTACACACAGGAAATCCAAGCAAATTATAGATATTTAGTTACAATTTCAAAAATGTAAAATGTAAATGTAAAAATGCAAAAAATGTAAAAAAAATGTAAAAAATGTAAATGTTTTCTACTATTTTTTGTCAATTAAATTGATCTAAAACCTTAAACCTGAGACTACTGGGTGAACCTTAATCTTTTTTTTTTTTTTTTTAGTTTTTATTTATTCTGAGAGAGAAAGTGAGACAGCCCATGTGGGGAAGGGGCAAAGAGAGAGGGAGAGAGAAAATCCCAAGCAGGGTCCTCACTGTCAGTGCAGAGCCCAATGCGGCACTCGAACCCACCAACTGTAAGATCATGACCTGAGCTGAAATCAAGAGTCAGACAATTGACCGACTGAGCCACCCAGGCGACCCAAACCTTATCTATTTTTAAGTGTTCATCTGTGTTTATCAAGATCTTCTTGGTATTGTGCAACAGAACTAAAATTGGAGGTTGAGTCTGAAGTAAAATTTCAACTATCATCCATAAACTTCTAGTTTAAATTTGTGCCCAACAGTACAGCCTCATTATTTTCATCAGCTCACTCGACATGAATTCATAAAACAGATTGATATCAGCATCACCACCACTACTAATAGAAGCTAACATTTTATAGTGCTTATTACGGACCATGCACTGTCCTATGTACTTTCCATACACAAATTTATTTGAGCCTGACATGAACCTTCTGATGAAGTATTAATACTACGTTCATTTTGGAGATGAGAAAACTGAAGCAAACAGAGGTTAAACAACTTGTCCGAAGTCACACACAGTTAGTAAATGGCAAAACTATAAGATTCCTAATGGAGGAGTCTGGGTCCAGAATCTGTTTTTAATTACCATGCTATGTTGCCTCTCAAGAAATATTCCTTTTAATCTGTTCATATATTGGAGACTACTTTAAAATTTCACTTGGGGGAAAATTGTATAGACACTGCTCCTTTGGCTTCAAACAAAAACACCCTCCATTCTTATGGAAAGAACCTAGTCACAGACACTATGGCTGAAAGGTATCAAACCGCCAAGAAAAATACGGCTCTAACTTTATTAATCATCAGGGAAATGCATATTAAAACCAACATGTAACACAGTTGTTGCATGCCCATCAGAACAGCTAAAATGAGAAACACGATACACCAACTTCTGGTAAGAATAAGGAGCAAGGTGGGACTCTCATATACTGCTGTGGGAATAAAAACCGGTAGACCCCATCTGAACATCATTTGGCAAGATTTGATAGAGTTGTCTATTTGCCAACCCCGTGACAAAACAAGTTCATTGCTAGGAAATGCATAAGGCATTTTAAAAAAAAATTGTTTAATGTTTATTTTTGAGAGAGAGAGAGAACGCAGGTGAGGGGCAGAAAGAGAGGGAGACAGAGGATCCAAAGTGGGTTCTGTGCTGACAGCAGACAGCCTGATGCAGGGCTCGAACCCAAAAACCATGACATCATGACCTGACCCCAGGTTGGACGCTCAACTGACTGAGCCACCCAAGCACCCCCAACCTAAAGGCATTTAAAACAATGCTCGAAGCAGCATTATTTGTAATAATCCAAACCTGGAAACAACCCGAATGTCCATCAACAGCAGAATGGATAAACATTCCTGTACGGGAATACTATTCAACCCCGAGAATGAAGAACTTATTTGCACACATCATGGACAAATATCACACACAGGAGACTGAGGGAAAGAAGGAGAAGCCAAAGAATACAAAGTTCAAAGACACACTGAGCTAATCTGAAATTAATCTGAAGTGTCAGAAGTCAGGGTAGTGGTTACCTTTGGGGAGGAGTTAGTGACCTGATTAATTTACTGTGTGTACAATCCCACCCTACCCTAGTCCAAATACAATGTACACCTACTCACATAGGTATTTTCTTTGACTTCAATACTCATTATTCTCTATGTTATCCAACAACTTCTGTGAGTTCAACATCTAGCAGAGGATTTAAACAGACTATTCAGAACCATTACAAACAAATTGTGCCAATTTTCCATTAAAATGTATAAGGAGAGGTGCCTGGGTGGCTCAGTCAGTTAAGCGTCCAATATCGGCTCAGGTCATGACCTCACCATTTGTGAGTTCAAGCCCCACACTGGGCTCCGTGCTGAGAGCTTGGAGCTTGGAGCCTGCTTTGGATTCTGTGTCTCCCTCTCTCTCTGCCCGTCCCCCACTCATGCTCTCTCTCTCTCTCTCTCTAAAATAAACAAACATTAATTTTTTTTTTTAAATAAATAAAATGTACAGGGATATGGGGAATGCCTGGGTGGCTCAGTTAGTTAAGCATCAAACTCTTGGTTTCGCTCAGGTCATGATTTCATAGTTCCCGAGTTTAAGCCCCGCAACAGGCTCTGCATTGACAGTGCAGATTCTCTCTCTCTCCCTCTCTCTCTCTCTCTCTCTCTCTCCCTCTCTCTGCTTCTCCCCCACTCTCACTCTCTCTCCCTTTCTCAAAATAAATAAATAAACTAAAAAAAAATATATATATAGGGAGATGAGCAAAATGTTACCAGAATGGAGAATTATAAAAAGAAAGAAAGAAAGAAAAAAGATGGGCATCATGGGAAAATATATTGGAATCACCCACTTGAAGGTCATATTGGTGATATCTAATAAAATAAGTGATGTATATATCCTTTGACTCAGCACTACTACTCTTACTTACCCCTACAGAAGCACAACAAAGCCCAAAGATGTGAAAATGGATGTTCCATGCAATACATTTTATAACAACTCCCAAATTGGAACCAAATTTGTCATTAGGTGGTTGGTGATGTGAATTATAATAATCATACGATGGACACGACGTGGTGGCTTTGCTACTTCCTAGCTATGTTACCTTGCGTATATCGATCTCTCTGGGCCTTAGTTTCCTTACTTATACTCAACAAATAATGATAGTACATTAGAGCTGGTATCAGGAATAGCACCTGGCACACATGTGTTTTTCAAATTCAGCAAAGGTACTACTGTTAAAAGGAATGCGCTGTATATACATGTGCTGACATGGGGTGGTGCCTAGAACTGAACAGAAGGGTGTTGAATGTACATTGTTATATCTTAAAATAAAAAATAAAGGTGGAATCCTCATCCAATAGGATCGGTATCCTTATAAAAGCTCTTTTTCCCCATACATGCAAAGAGAAAAGACCATATGAAGACACAGAGAGAAGGCAGCTATCTGCAAGCCAAGGAGAGAGACCTCAGAAGAAAGCAAACCTGCCAACACTTTGATCTTGGACTTCCGGCCTCCAGAACAGTGAGAAAATAAATTTCTAGGGTATTTTGTTGTGGCAGCCCTAGCAGAGCAATATAGGAAACGAAGCATCAACGTCACCTTGGAAAGAAGCTTGAAGTTTGTACAAGTGATGTGGACAGAGCTGGGCTTAAAGCTTACAGAAACAGGTCCTCGCTGGTTTGATGGCAATTTGCTTATCAATGTTGGTTTGGCTTTGTTGCAGTGTATTACTACTTAACAACAAGACCGTGTGAAAGGAGATATAAAACCTCAGTACACCATGATTGCCAGAGATTTCCTACATTTACCTTAACGAACGTGACTATTGTTGAAACTGGCTTAGCTTCATCTATAAATATTCCTTAGAAGTCCTATTAATCATTTTGCTCTCCCTTAAACATTTTGGATTATCCCTATCTATACTTCCTTAAGCCTCCGCCCACAGTTTTCTAGCCCATTCAGGTTTCTGCTTAATTGATTTCCATTTGACATCACATTCTTACTTTTGCCTCAAAAATAACATGTGATTATCAACCCATTTTCTAACCACCTCTTTCAAAATATACTTACTAATCTCATAGAAATTGTCCATTTCTATTTTTCTTAGCATACATCATACAAAAAAAGGCATTTAGGGGCATCCGGGTGGCTCAGTCGGTTGGGCGTCCGACTCTGGCTCAGGTCGTAATCTCATGGTTTGTGAGTTTGGGCCCTGTTTCAGGCTCTGTGGTGACAGCTCAGAGCCTGGAGCCTGCTTCGGATTCTGTGTCTCCCTCTCCCTGCCTCTCCCCTGCTCGCTCGCTCTCTCTCTCTCTCTCTCTCAAAAAAATAAATGTCAAAAAATTAAGGAAAAAAAAGGCATTTAGCACATGCAAACTACATTTGGTTACACATGACTTGCCCCTTACCCTGTTTGTTATTTTTATTAATCAACTTTTTTTTTCAACTTTATTATTGTTTTTTTAATGTTTACTTATTTATTTTAGAGAGGAGAGGGGCGGAGAGAGAGGGAGAGAATCCCAAGCAGGCTCTGCACTGTCAGCACAGAGCCCAACATAGGGCTTGAACCCACAAACCTCAAGACCATGACCTAAGCTAAAATTAAGACTCAGACACTTAACCGAGTAAGCCACCCAGGTGCCCCTCAACTTTATTTTTTATAGCAGTTTTAAGTTCACAGCAAAATTGAGTGGGAAGTACATAGCGCCCATATACCCGCCTCCCCCCACCTGCCACAACCTCCTCCACTATCCACATCCTGCACAAGAGTGGTATGTTTGTTACAGTCAATGAACCTACACTGACACATCATTATCACCCAAAGTCTATATATAATGTACATTAGGATTTACTCTTGGTGTGGAATATTCTACAGATTTGGACAAATATATATGACATGTAACCACCACTATAGTTTCATAAAAATAGTTTAACTGCCTTAAAATTCCTGTGCTCCACCTATTCATCCCTCTCCTTTAACCTTGGCAGCAACTGATCTTTTTTACTGTCTCCATAGTTTTACGTTTTCCAGAATCTCCAGAGCTGGAATCACACGGTATGTAGCCTTTTCACATTGGCTTCTTTTATTCTGTAATACGCATTTGGGGTTCCTCGGTATCTTTTCAGGGCTTGATCGCTCATTTCCTTATTTTTTAAGTTTATTTTATTATTTTTTAATTTTATATTTATCTTGAGAGAGAGAGAGAGAGAGAGAAAGCAGGCAGGAGAGGGACAGAGAGGGGCGCCTGGTATCTCAGTCGGTTAAGTGTCTGCCTTCAGCTCAGGTCATAATCTCACGTTCATGGGTTCAAGCCCCACATTGGGCTCTCTGTTGTCAGCACAGAGCCTGCTTCAGATCCTCTGTCCCCCTCTCTCTCAGCCCCTGCCCCACTCACTCACTCTCTCTCTCTTAAAAATAAATTAATTAATTTAAAAAAGAAAGAAGAAGGAGGAAGAGGAGGAGGAGACACAGAAATCCCAAGCAGGCTCTGCACTATCAGCAAGGAGCTCGACATGAGGCTTGAACCCACGAACCGTGAGATCATGACTTGAGCCGAAACGAAGAGTCAGATGCTTAACCAACTGAGCCACCCAGGCGCCCCTCCACCTTGAGTTTTAAAATAAAAACAGGCAAATTATCTCATGGTTAGAATGTCTGCATAAGATAGATTTAAACCTGTAGAAATGATCATCAGTGTCTCTAGCCTAAGTATTATCCACTTTCACCCTCCTCTCTACTCCAGTGTAAGAATAAATTATAGTCTATTCATCTCAGTCTATTTACTTGAGGTTCTTAAGTGATTTGTTTCTGTATCCCATTATGATTAAGCAGAAAACTTAAATTTGTTACTTTATATCATTATATCCAGAATGTATCATTGACAGCTAATTATATAAATCAAAACAAAACAAAACAAAACACCAAAATACATTACCTATTAAGTAGTAGACAGCCACACCATTACAAAGATGGTTCAAACATTAAGTTATCCACTTTCTCACGCATGAACTCAGAACTAAACAAGCCAGGATATCGGAATCCCAAGGGATATCTTCCCAAAGGGGTTGTTCATTATCCTCAACTCTGCAAAACTACATAGGCTTTCAGATGGCCAAGTTAGAGTTTGGTTTTTTTTCTGGTTCTGAGACTAGCGGATACACAGGCAATTAAAAGGCAGGGGGAAAGGGGAGGGGTCCACCAAGGTAGGTCCCCATAATGGAATATCATTCAGCCCTGAGACGGAATGAAGTACTACTGATACATGCTACAACACGGATGAGCCTTCTGCCAGGGGAAAGAAGCCAGTTACAGAAGACCACATCCTGTATGATTCCACTTACATGAGATGTCCAGAATAGGCAAATCCATAGAAACAGAAAACAGATTAGTGGCTGCCAGGGGCTGGGGGAGGCAGGGCACGAGGAGCAGGTACCATAGGTATGGGTTTCTATGTGGAATGGCGAAAGTGATGTGGAATTAAGGTGCGTGTGGTGGCTGTACAACCTTGTGAATATACTAAAAACCCTTGATTTGTACACTCTTAAAAAGGTGGATTGAACAGTATGTGAATTATATATATATATATATTTTATTTTAAGCAGGCTCCACACCCAGCATGGGGCTTGAACTCAAGACCCTGAGATTAAGAGTTGCAAGCTCCACCAATTGAGCCAGCCAGGCACCTTGCGAATTATATATTTTTTTAAAGTGACAAGATGTCATTCAAAACCTATTCCTAGCACAAGCAGCAGAAAATGACATAATTGAGTAGTAATCTATTTTTTAAAGGAAAAGACAGGAAGTCAAATGATAAGAGAACAAAAGAAGATCTCAACACTTAGTAAATGTTTGTTGAGTAAATGAAAATGCAGCGAAGAGTTTTAAAGTGGTAATAAAAATTAAGCCAGAATAACACTGAAGTTATTTAAAACTCAGATTTCGGGGGCACC